>NC_045806.1:63672330-63916430 GCF_009873245.2 Balaenoptera musculus | reverse complement strand
CAAGATCCTTTTTGACCCATGTCCTAGAGAAATGGAAATAAAAACAAAAATAAACCAATGGGGCCTAAAGAAACTTAAAATCTTTTGCACAGCAAAGGAAACAATAAAAAAGATGAAAAGACAACCCTCAGAATGGGAGAAAATATTTGCAAACGAAGCAACTGACAAAGGTTTAATATCCAAAATATACAAGCTGCTCATGTAGCTCAACATCAAAAAAAAAAAAATCAACCCAATCCAACAATTGGCAGAAGACCTAAATAGACATTTCTCCAAAGAAGATATACAGATTGCTAACAAACACATGAAAGGATGCTCAACATCACTAATTATTAGAGAATTGCAAATCAAAACTACAATGAGATATCACCTCACACCGGTCAGAATGGCCATCATCAATAAATCTACAAACAATAAATGCTGGAGAGGGTGTGGAGAAAAGGGAACCCTCTTGCACTGTTGGTGGGAATGTAAGTTGATATAGCCATTATGGAGAACATTATGGAGGTTCCTTAAAAAACTAAAAATAGAACTACCATATGATCCAGCAATCCCACTACTGGGCATATACACTGAGAAAACCATAATTGAAAAAGAGTCATGTACCACAGTGTTCATTGCAGCACTATTTACAATCGCCAGGATGTGGAAGCAACCTTAGTGTCCATCAACAGATGAATGGATAAAGAAGATGTGGTCCATATATATACAATGGAATATTACTCAGCAATAAAAAGAAACAAAATTGAATTATTTGTAGTGGGGTGGGTGGACCTCGAGTGTGTCATACAGAGTGAAGCAAATCAGAAAGAGAAAAACAAATACTGTATGCTAACACATATATATGGAATCTATAAAAAAAATGGCTCTGAAGAACTTAGGCACAGGACAGGAATAAAGACAGAGACGTAGAGAATGGATGTGAGGACATGGGGAGGGGGAATGGTAAGCTGGGAAGAAGTGAGAGAGTGGCATTGACATATATACACTACCAAATGTAAAATAGATAGCTAATAGGAAGCAGCCGCATAGCACAGGGAGATCAACTCAGTGCTCTGTGACCACCTAGAGGGGTGGGATAGGGAGGGTGGGAGGGAGGGACACACAAGAGGGAAGAGTTATGGGGATATATGTATACGTATATAGCTGATTCTCTTTGTTATACCACAGAAACTAACACAACAATGTAAAGCAATTATACTCCAATAAAGATGTTAAAAAAAAGAGTGATGTGTAACATCATTTCCCCTTGCTCCACTCTCTCAATTATTTTCACTTTTGTTTCCATACACTAACAACAAAAATAAGAAAGAAAAATTAAGGAAATAATCCCCTTTGCCATCTCATCAAGAAGAATAAAATACCTAGGAATAAAAGTACCTAATGTAGCAAAAGACCTGTACTCCAAAAACTATAAGACACTGTTGAAAGAAATGAAAGATGATGCAAACATATGGAAAGACATACTGTGTTCTGACGTTGGAAGAGTCAATATTGTTAAAATGACTATACTAACCAAAGCAATTTACAGATGCAATGCATTCCCTATGCAATTACCAAGGGCATTTTTCCCAGAAATAGAACTGAAATCATAAAATTTGTATGGAGACACAAAAGACCACAAATAGAAAGCAATCTTGAGAAGGAAAAGTGGAGCTGGAGGAATCAGGGTCCCTGAGTTAAGAGTATACTACAAAGCAACAATAATTAAAACAGTATGGTACTGGCACAGAAACATGTATACATGAATGGATCAGGATAGAAAGCCCAAAAGTAAACCCACACACCTATGGACAATTAATCTATGACAAAGGAAGCAAGAATATACAGTGGAGAAAAGACAGTCTCTTCAGTAAGTGGTAATAGGAGAACTGGACAGCTACATGTAAAAGAATGAAATTAGAACACTATCTAACCCCATACACAAAAATAAACTCAAAATGGATTAAAGACCTAAATGTAAGACCAGATAATATGAAAGTCTTAGAGGAAAACATAGGAAGAACACTCTTTTACATAAATCACAGCAAGATCTTTTTCAATCCGTCTCTTAGAGTAATGGAAATACAAAGAAAAAGAAACAAACAGAACCTAATTTTATTTAAAAGCTTTTGCACAGCAAAGGATACCATAAACAAAACAAAAAGACTAGCCACAGAATGGGAGAAAATATTTGCAAAAGATGTGACCCACAAAGGATTAAGCCCCCAAATATACAAAGAGCTCATACAGCTCAATATCAAAAAAAACACCTCAATCAATAAATGAGCAGAAGACCTAAATAGACATTTCTCCAAAGTCGACATACAGATGGCCAAAAAGTACATGAAAAGATGCTCAACCTCACTAATTATTAGAAAATGCAAATCAAAACTAAAATGGGGTATCACGTCACACCAGTCAGAATAGCCATTATCAAGCAAAAAAATCTACAAAAATTAAATGCTGGACAGGATGTGAAGAAAAGGAAACACTTCTACACTGTTGGTGGGAATGTAAATTGGTAGAGCCACTATGGAGAACAGTATGGAGGTTTCTTAAAAAACTAAATATAGAGCTACCATATGATCCAGCAATCCCATTCCTGGGCATATATTCAGAAGAAAACATAATACAAAAAGATACATGCATGACAATATTCATTGCAGAACAATTTACAATAGCCAAAACATGGAAGCAACCAAAATGTCCATTGACAGATGAATGGATAAAGAAGATGTGTTACATATATACAATGGAATGCTACTCAGCCATAAAAAATAATTAAATAAGGCCATTTGCAGCAACATGCATAGATCTAGAGATTATCATTCTATGTGAAGTTAGTCAGACAAAGACAAATATCATATCATATCACTTATGTGTGGAACCACAAAAAGTGATACAAAGGACACTAAGAAACCCCATGAAAACAAGAAATTATGAAACTCACTGGTAAAGCTAAATATATAATGAAATTCAGGAAGTGTTTTCTGGTGTTTTGTAAAGTACTTTTAACTAGCATAAAAGTTAAAAGACAATAATATTTAAAATATTGCAATAATTTGTTAATGAATGCACAATATAAAAAGATATGAATTGAGACATCAATTATATAAAATTTTGAGAGGGAATAACATATAGTTTTTGTAGACAACTAACGTTAAATTGTTATCAGCTTTACATAGGCTCTTATAACTATAGATGTTTTATGTAAGCCTCATGGCAATCACATAGCAAAAACCTACAGTAGGTAATAAAAATATATTTAGAAAGAAAACAAAGTATTACAATATGGAAAATCATCAATCGCAAAGAAAGGCAGTTACAGAGGAAGAAAGGAGCAAGGACACTACAAAATAGGCAGAAAATCATAAGGTGGCAATAGTAAGGCTTGATTTATCAATAGTTACTTTAAATGTAGATGGAATAAGTTATCTAATCAAAAGGTATAATGTAACTAAATGGATAATAAAAGACACAACTATATGTTGCCTACAAGAGACTCACTTCAGGTTTAAGGACGCACACAGTCTTAAACAAAAGAGATGAAAAAAAATATTTCATACAAATGGAAACCAAAAGAGAACAGATGTATTTATATCGACAAAATAAACTTTAACTTAAAGCTGTAACAAGAAACAAAGATGGTCATTATATAATGAAAAATAGACGAATTAATCAAGAGGACATAAACTTTGTAAATGTATATTCACCCAATACAGGAGCATTTAAATATATAAGGCAAATATTAACAAACCTGAAGGGAGCAGAAATAGACAGCAATACAAAAAAGTAAGGGACTTCAATACCCCACTTTCAATAATGGATAGACCACTAGGCAGAAATTCAATATGAAAACAGAGATTTGATTAACTCCATAGGCCATATGGACCTAAAAAACAGCAAAATACGTATATATAGGTCAATAACATATGGGACATTCTCCAAACTATTCTCCATATGTTGCTAGGCCATAAAAAGAAGTGTTAACAAATTTAAGGAGATTGATATCATATCAAGTGTCTTTTCAATCACAATGATACATAACTAGAAATCAGTAGCAAAAGGAAAATTGGAAAATTCACAACTATGTGGAAATTAAACAAAACATTCCTGAACAACAAATAGGCCACTGAAGAAATCAAAAGGTAAATAAAAAATATCATGAGGAAAATGAAAATGGAAACACAACATGGCAAAAGATATGGGATGCAGTAAAAGCAGTTCTAAGAAGGAAGATTTTTTTTCTGGGTTTTTTTGGTTTGTTTTTTTTTTAAGATTTTTTTTTTTTTGATGCAGACCATTTTTAAAGCCTTTATTGAATTTGTTACAATATTACTTTTTTTTTAAGTTTTGGGTTTTTGGCAGTGAGGAATGTGGGATCTTAGCTCCCCAACCAGGGCTCAAATCAGCACCCCTTGCACTGGAAGGCAAAGTCTTAACCACTGGACTGACAGGGAAGTCCCTATCTATTTTATTTTATTTTATTTTTTAATTTATTGTTTGTTGTTGATTTTTAAGTCTTTACTGGAGTATAATTGCTTTACAATGGTGTGTTAGTTTCTGCTTTATAACAAAGTGAATCAGCTATACATATACATATATAATCATATCTCCTCCTTCTTGTGTTTCCCTCCCACCCTCCATATTCCACCCCTCTAGGTGGACACAAAGCACTGAGCTGATCTCTCTGTGCTATGTGGCTGCTTCCCTCTAGCTATCTATTTTACATTTGGTGCTGTATATATGTCCATGCCACTCTCTCACTTCTTCCCAACTTACCCTTCCTCCACCCTGTGTCCTCAAGTCCATTCTCCATGTCTGGGTCTTTATTCCTGTCCTGCCCCTAGGTTCATCAGAGACTTTTTATTTTTTTTTTTTTAGATTCCATATATATGTGTTAGCATACAGTATTTGTTTCTCTTTCTGATTTACTTCACTCTGTATGACAGACTCTAGGTCCATCCACCTCACTACAAATAACTCAATTTCGTTTCTTTTTATGGCAGAGTAGTATTCCATTGTACATATGTGCCACATCTTCTTTATCCATTCATCTGTCGATGGACACCTAGGTTGCTTCCATGTCCTGGCTCTTGTAAATAGAGCTGCAATTAACATTGTGGTGCATGACCCTTTTTGAATTATGGTTTTCTCAGGGTATATGCCGAGTAGTGGGATTGCTGGGTTGTATGATAGTTCTAATTTTAGCTTTTTAAGGAACCTCCATACTGTTCTCCATAGTGGCTGCATCAATATACATTCCCACTGACAGTGCAAGAGGGTTCCTTTTTCCCCACACCCTCTCCACCATTTATTGCTTGTAGATTTTTTGATGACGGCCATTCTGACTGGTGTGAGTTGATACCTCATTAGAGTTTAGATATGTTTTTCTCTAATGATTTGTGATGTTGAGCATTGTTTCATATGTTTATTGGCAATCTGTATATCTTCTTTGGAGAAATGTCTATTTGGGTCTTCTGCCCATTTTTTGACTGGGTTGTGTGTGTTTTTGATATTGAGCTGCATTAGCCACTTGTAAATTTTGGAGATTAATCCTTTGTCAGTTGCTTCATTTCCAAATATTTTCTCCCATTCTGAGGATTGTCCTTTTGTCTTGTTTATGTTTTCCTTTGCCGTGCCAAAGATTTTAAGTTTCTTTAGGTCCCATTGGTTTATTTTTGTTTTTATTTCCATTTCTCTAGGACATGGGTCAAAAAGGATCTTGCTGTAAATTATGTCAAAGAGTGTTCTTCCTATGTTTTCCTCTAAGCGTTTTATAGTGTGTGGCCTTATATTTAGGTCTTTATTCCATTTTGAGTTTATTTTTGTGTATAGGGTTAGATAGTGTTCTAATTTCATTCTTTTACATGTAGCTGTCCAGTTTTCCCAGCACCATTTATTGAAGAGGCTGTCTTTTCTCCATTGTATATTCTTGCCTCCTTTATCAAAGATAAGGTGACCATATGTACGTGGGTTTACCTCTGGGCTTTCTACCCTGTCCCACTGATCTGTATTTCTGTTTTTCTGCCAGTACCATGCTGTCTTGATTACTGTAGCTTTGTAGTATAGTCTGAAGTCCAGGAGCCTGATTCCACCAGATCCATTTTTCTTTGTCAAGATTGCTTTGCATATTCGGAGTCTTTTGTGTTTCCATACAAATTGTGAAATTTTTTGTTCTAGTTCTTTGAAAAATGCCATTGGTAATTTGATAGGGGATCATCGTGATTCATTGCCATTTGTTTCTAGGTATTTTTTGATTTCCTCTTAGATTTCTTCAGTGATCTCTTGGTTATTTAGTAGTGTATTGTTTAACCTCCATGTGTTTGTATTTTTACAGATTTTTTTTCCTGTAATTGATATCTAGTCTCATAGCATTGTGATCAGCAAAAATACTTGATACAATTTCAATTTTCTTAAATTTACTGAGGCTTGATTTGTGACCCAAAATATGATCTATCCTGGAGAATGTTCCATGTGCACTTGAGAAGAAAGTGTATTCTGTTGTTTTTGGATGGAAAGTCCTATAAATATCAATTAAGTCCATCTTGTTTAATGTATCATTTAAAGTTTGTGTTTCCTTGTTTATTTTCATTTTGGGTGATCTGTCCATTGGTGAAAGTGGGGTGTTAAAGGCCCTACTATGATTGTCTTACTGTCAATTTCCCCTTTTATGGCTGTTAGCATTTGCCTTATGTATTCAGGTTCTCCTATGTTGGGTGCATAAATATTTACAATTGTTATATCTTCTTGTAGGAGTGATCCCTTGATCATTATGTAGTGTCCTTCTTTGTCTGTTGTAATAGTCTTTATTTTAAAGTCTATTTTGTGTGATATGAGAATTGCTACTCCAGCTTTCCTTGGATTTCCATTTGCATGGAATATCTTTTTCCACTCCCTCATTTTCAGTCTGTATATATCCCTAGGTCTGAAGTGGGTCTCTTGTAGCCAGCATATATATGGGTCTTGCTTTTGTATCCATTCAGCTGGTCTATGTCTTTTGGTTGGAACATTTAATCCATTTACATTTAAGGTAATTATTGATATGTATGTTCCTATTCCCATTTTCTTAAATGTTTTGGGTTTGTTATTGTAGGTGTTTTCCTTCTCTTGTGTTTCTTGCCTAGAGAAGTTCCTTTAGCATTTGTTGTAAAGCTGGTTTGGTGGTGCTGAACTCTCTCAGCTTTTGCTTGTCTGTAAAGATTTTAATTTCTCCATCAAATCTGAATGAGATCCTTGCTGGGTGGAGTAATCTTGGTTGTAGGTTTTTCTCCTTCATCACTTTAAATATGTCCTGCCACTCCCTTCTGGCTTGCAGAGTTTCTACTGAAAGATCAGCTGTTAACATTTTGGGGATTTCCTTATATGTTATTTCTTGTTTTTCCCTTGTTGCTTTTAATATTTTTTCTTTGTATTTAATTTTTGGTAGTTTGCTTAATATGCGTCTTGACATGTTTCTCCTTAGATTTATCCTCCTATGGGACTCTCTGTACTTTCTGGACTTAATTGTCTTTTTCCTTTCCCATATTAGGGAAGTTTTCAACTATAATCTCTTCAAATATTTTCTCAATCCCTTTCTTTTCCTCTTCTTCTTCTGGAACCCCTATAATTTGAATGTTGGTGCATTGGATGTTGTCCCAGAGGTCTCTGAGACTGTCCTCTATTATTTTCATTCTTTTTGCTTTATTCTGCTCTGTGGTATTTATTTCCACTATTTTTTCTTTCAGGTCACTTATCCATTCTTATGTCTCAGTTATTCTGCTATTGATTCCTTCTAGAGAATTTTAATTTTCATCTATTCTGTTGTTCATCATTATTTGTTTGATCTTTAGTTCTTCTAGGTCCTTGTTAAACTTTTCTAGTGTTTTCTCCATTCTATTTCCAAGATTTTGGATCATCTTTACTATCATTACTCTGAATTCTTTTTCAGGTAGACTGTCTATTTCCTCTTCATTTGTTTGGTCTGGTGGGTTTTTACCTTGCTCCTTCATCTGCTGTGTGTTTTGTCTTCTCATTTTGCTTAACTTACTGTGTTTGGGGTCTCCTTTTTGCATGCTGCCAGTTCACAGTTCCCATTGTTTTTGTTTTCTGCCCCCAGTGAGTAAGGTTGGTTCAGTGGGTTGTGTAGGCTTCCTGGTGGAGGGGACTGGTGACTGTTTTGGTGGATGAGGTTGGATCTTGTCTTTCTGGTGGCCAGAACTGCATCTGGTGGTTTGTTTTGGGGTGTCTGTAACCTTATTATGATTTTAGGCATCCTCTCTGCTAATGGGTGACATTTTGTTCTTGTCTTGCTGGTTGTTTGGCATAGGGTGTCCAGCCCTGGAGCTTGCTGGTCTTTGAGTGGAGCTGGGTCTTAATGTTGAGATGGAGATCCCTGGGATTGCTTTTGCCATTTGATTTTATGCAGGGCCAGGTGGTCTCTGGTGGACCAATGTCCTTAACTTGGCTCTCCCACCATAGAGGCACAGGCCTGACACCCGGCTGGATTACCATGACCCTGTCAGTCACATGGCTCAGTAGAAACAGGACAAAGAAAGAAAGAAAGAAAGAAAGAAAGAAAGAAAGAAAGAAAGAAAGAAAGAAAGAAAGAAAAAATATATAAAATAAAAGAAAGTTATTAAAAATTATTAAAAATTTAAAAAATTAAAAAGTAATAAGAAAAAGAAAAAGAAGGAAAGAAAGAAAAGAGCAACCCAACCCAACCCAAAAACAAATCCACCAGTGATAACAAGTGCAACAAACTATACAAAAATAAATAAATACAGACAGACAGAACCCTAGGACAAATGGTAAAAGCAAAGCTACACCAACAAAATCACACAAAGAAGCATACACATACACACTCACAAAAAGTGAAAAAGGAGAAAATATATATATTTCTATATATTAAACGAAAAAGGAAGAGAGCAACCAAATCAATAAACAAATCTACAAATGATAATAAACTCTAAATACTAAACTAAGATAAACATAAAACTGGAAAAAAATTAGATGCAGTACGCAAACCCCATGTCTACAGTTGCTCCCAAAGTCTACCATCTCATTTTTGGGATGATTCATTGTCTATTCAGGTATTCCACAGATGCAAGGTACATCAAGTTGATTGTGGAGCTTCAATCCACTGCTCCTGTGGCCGCTGGGAGAATTTTCCCTTTCTCTTCTTTGTTCGCACAGCTCCTGATGTTCAGCTTTGGATTTGGCCCTGGCTCTGCATGTAGGTCGCCTGAGGGCATATATTGCCACCCAGACAGGATGGGTTAAATAGCAGCTGATTAGGGGGCTCTGGCTCACTGAGGCCAGGGGGAGGGAGGGGTATAGAATGAGGGGCGAGCCTGCTGCAGCAGAGGCCCTTGTGACATTTCAACTGCCTGAGGCATGCCATGCGTTCTCCCAGGGAAGTTGTCACTGGATCACGGGAATCTGGCTGTGGTGGGTGCACAGTTTCCCTGGAGGGGAGGTGTGGGTAGTGACCTGTGCTTGCACACAGGTCTCTTGGTGCTTGCAGCAGCAGCCTTAGTGTTTCATGCCTGTCTCTGGGATCCATGCTGATAGCCGCAGCTTGCGCCCAGCTTTGGAGCTTATTTAGGCGGTGCTCTGAATCCCCTCTCCTCATGCACCCCGAAACAGTGGTCTCCCTAAGAAGGAAGTTTATAGTGATGAAACCCTATGTAATAATGAAGGCAGATTTCATATTAAGAAAACCTAACATAACACTGTAAAGAACTAGAAAATAAATAATAAATTAAACCTACATTCAGCATAAGGAAGGAATTAATAAAGATTAGATCAGAAATATACAAAACAGAAACTAGGAAAATAATTTAAAAGTTAAAACTAAAAGTTGATATTTTGAAAATATTTTTAAAAATTGAAAAACCTTCAGCTTGACCAACTATCCAAAGAATAATGGAGGGAAAATAATCCCATTTACAACAGCATCAAGAAGAATAAAATACTTAGGAACAAGTTTAACCAAGGAAGGGAAATATCTATGTACTGAAAACTATAAAATATGGATGAAAGAAATTAAGTAAGACACAACTAATTGGAAAGATATCAAAAATGCCTGGATTATAAGACTTAGTATTTTTAAAAATCCATACTAATGTGATCTACAGGTTCAACACAATCGTTATCAAAATTGTTGTGACTGTTTTTTTACAGACAATACTTTAAAATCCTAAAGTTTATATAGAACCAGAAAAATACCATATTGCCAAAGCAATCTTGTACAAGGAAAGAAGAGGCAGAGGCATCACATTTCCTAATTTCAAAATACACTACAAACCTACAGAAATCAAAACAGTAAGGTACTCCCGTTTAAAAAAAAAAAAGACATATAGATAAATTAACAGGATATACATCCCAGAAATGAATCTGCAAATCTACAGTCAAATTACGTTTGAAGAAAAGTATCAAGAACAAACAATGGGGAAATTATAGTCTTTTCAATAAATTGTATTTGGAAAACTGGATATCCACATACAGAAGAAAGAAATTGGACCCTTATCTCACACTACATACAAAAATCAACTCAAAAGGAAAAAAAATGTAAACATATGTCCTGAAACTGTGAAACCACTTGAAGAAAATGTACAGAGGAAAGTTTCTTATCATTGTGGATATCACCCCAAAAACAAAAGCAACAAAACCTAAGATAGATAAGGGGTTTTCAATTCAACTAAAAAGCTTATGCAGAGTAAAGGAAACAACCTAAAACATAAAAAGACAGGGGGCTTCCCTGGTGGCGCAGCGGTTGAGAATCTGCCTGCCAATGCAGGGGACACAGGTTCGAGCCCTGGTCTGGGAAGATCCTGCATGCCGCGGAGTGGCTGGGCCTATGAGCCACAATTGCTGAGCCTGTGCGTCTGGAGCCTGTGCTCCGCAGCAAGAGAGGCCGCGATGATGAGAGGCCCACGCACCACGATGAAGAGTGGCCCCCGCTTGCCACAACTGGAGAAAGCCCTCGCACAGAAACGAAGACCCAACACAGCCATTAATAGATAAATAAATAAATAAATAAATAAATAAATAAAAAAGACAGCTGACTGAATCAGAGAAAATATTTGCATACCATACATCTGATGATAAATTAACATCCAAAAAATATAAGTAATACCTAAAACTCAATAACACAAAAACAAATAACCTCATTTAAAAATGGGCAATGAATCTGAATAGACATTTCTCCAAGAAGACCTACAAATGGCCAACAGAGAGATGAAAACGTTCTCAACATCACTAGTCATCAGGAAAATGCAAAGCAAAACCACAATGAGATATCACCTCACACTTGTTAGAATGGATATCAACAAGATAAGAGATAAGTGTTGGAGAAGATGTGGAGAAAAAGAAACACTGGTGCACTGTTGGTGGGAATGTAAAGTGGTACAGTCATAATGGAAAAGAGTATGGAGTTTCCTCAAAAAATTAAACATAATACTTCCACATGATCCAGCAAACCCAAGTCTGGATATATTGAAAGGGAATAAAATCACTATCTGAAAAATATATCTGCACTGTCAGGTTCACTGCAGCATTATTCACAGTAGCCAAGATATGAAAATGATCTTAAGTGTCAGTCAACGTATGAATGGACAAAAAAATTGCTATACATATATTGTTATGTATTAAAATACATATAAGACTATTCTATATAACACTGATCTAAAAAATATGCAATTCCTGCCATTTGCAACAACATGGATGAATATGGAAGACATTTTGGTAAGTGAAATAAGCCAGACATAAAAAGACACATACTGTATGATCTCACTTATATGTGGAACCAAAAAAGCTGAACTCATAAAAGCAGAGAGTAGAATTGTGTTTGTCAGGGGCTGAAGTTTGGGAAAAATGAGTAGATATTGATCAAAGGATACAAAGTTTCAATTATGCAGGATTAATGATGTATAGAGATCTAATGGACAACAGGTTAACTATAGATAATAGTAATGTACTGTATAAACGTACCTCCCACTTTTTGAAAATTTGCTTAACCATTAGCTGACTGATGAAGAAAATAAATAAAGAAGACCCAAATAAATAAAACCTGAAATAAAAAAGAAGTTGCAACCAACACCATAACTGATGGACAAGGTCAATGAGAGGAAATGAAACAGTCTTTTCAGTGGCTATTAAAGCAAAATGCAAGTAAATAAATAAAAATTTTCTATTCACTATAAAATAAATCATAAGAGATTACTAGAAACAATTATATGGCAATAAATTGGACAACCTAGAAGAAATAGATGAATTCCTAGGAATATACAATCTCCCAAGACTTAATCAGGAAGAAATACAAAATATGAAAGAACAATTACCAGTAATGAACTTGAATCAGTAATTTAAAAAATCTGAACAAACTAAAGTCTACGGCCAAATTGCTCCACAGGTGAATTCTACCAAATATTAAAAAAAAAATAACACTTATCCTTCTCAAGTTATTCCAAAAAAATGAGGAAGAAACACTTTGAACACATTCTGTGAGGCCAGCATCACTCTGACACAAAACAAGAGCACCAAAAAAGAAAAATTACAGGTCATTATCACTGATGAATACAGATGCAAAGAAAAACTAAACAAAATAATAGCAAACTGATGTTAACAATACATTAAGAGGATCATACATCATGATCAAGTGGGATTTATCCTACAGATGCAAGGATGGCTAAATATCCACAAATCAGTCAATATGATACACCATATTAACAAAGAATAAAAATCATATGATCATTGCAATAGATACAGAAAAACCTTTTGACAAAATTCAACGTCATTTATCATAAAAACTCTCAACAAAGTGTTACAGAGGAAACATACTTCAGCATAATAAAGCCTATATGTGACAAATCTACAGCCAACATCCTATTCAATGTTGAAAAACTTAAAGCATTTTCCCTAATATCAGGCACAAGACAAAGATGCCCACTCTCACCACGTTTACTTGATATAATATTGGAAGTCCTAGCCACAGCAATCAGACGAGAGAAAGAAATAAAAGTTGGAAATGAAGAAGTAAAACTATAACTTTTTGCAGGTAACATGATATTTTATATAGGAAATCCTAAAGATACCACCAAAAATGTATTAGAACTAATAAATGAATTTGGTAAAGTTGCAGGAAACAAAATTAATACACAGAAAGCTGTTGCATTTCTACACACTAATAACGACCTATCAAAATGAGAAATTAAGAAAATAATCCAATTTACAATTGCATCAAAAATAATAAAATACCTGGGGATAAATCTACCAAGGAGGTAAAATGTCTGTACTCAAAAAACTATAAGACACTGATGAAATAAATTAAAGATGACACAAACAAATGGAAAGATATTCTATGCTCATAGGTGGGAAGAAGTAATACTGATAAAATAATCATACTACCCAAGGCAATCTACAGATTCAATGCAATCCTTATGAAAATACCAATGGCATTTTCCACAGAACTAGAATAAATAATTCTAAAATTTATATTGAACCACAAAAAGACCTACAATAGCCAAAACAATCTTAAGAAAGAAGAACAAACCTGAAGGAATCATGCTCCCTGATTTCAAACTATACTACAGAGATACAGTCATCAAAACAGTGTAGTACTGGTATCAAGTGAATAGAAAGGAGATCCCAGAAATGAACCCACACTTATATGGGCAATTAATCTGTGACAAGGTTGGCAAAATGTATAATGAGAAAAAGGTAGCTTCTTTAATAAATTGTGTTGGAAAAACTGGACAGCTAAATGCAAAATAATCAAACTGGACCACTCTCTCATCGGATGCACAAAAATAAATTCAAAATGGATTAAAAACTTAAATGTAAGACCTGAAACTATAAAACTAATAGAAGAAACCATAAGCAGTACAATCTTTCACATCAGTTGTCTTAATATTTTGGATATGTCTCTGCAAGCAAGGGAAACAAAAGTAAAACTATACAAATAGAACTACATCAAACTAAAATGCTTTTGCACAGCAAAGGAAAATATCAACAAAGAAAAGGCTACCTGCTAAGTGGTAGAAGATATTTGCAAATAATAAAGGGTTAATATGCAAAATATATAAAGAATTCATACAACTCAACATTTAAAAAAACCTGAATCTAAGGGGAAAAAAAAGTCATGAAGAACCTATTGGTGAGACGGGAATAGAGACACAGACCTACTAGAGAATGGACTTGAGGATATGGGGAGGGGGAAGGGTAAGGTGTGACAAAGTGAGAGAGTGGCATGGGCATATATACACTACCAAACGTAAAATAGATAGTTAGTGGGAAGTAACCGCATACCACAGGGAGATCAGCTCTGTGCTTTGTGACCACCTAGAGGGGTGGGATAGGGAGGGTGAGAGGGAGGGAGATGCAGGAGGGAAGAGGTATGGGAACATATGTATATGTATAACTGATTCACTTTGTTATAAAGCAGAAACTAGCACACCACTGTAAAGCAATTATACTCCAATAAAGATGTTAAAAAACAAAAACAAACAAACAAACAAAAAATGGGCAGAGGATCTGAATAGACATTTTTCCAAAGAAGACATACAGATGGTCAACAAGGACATGAAAAGATGCTCAACGTCACTTCATCATCAAGGAAATGTAAATCAACCCACAATGAGATATCACCTCACACCTGTCAGAATGGCTATTATCAATAATACAACAAATAACAAGTGTTGGTAAGGATGTGGAGAAAAGGGAACCCTCATGCACTGTTAGTAGGAATGAAAATTGGTGCAGCTACTGTGGAAAACAGTATGGAGATTCCTCAAAAAATTAAAAATAGAACTACCATATGCTCCAGAAACTTCACTCCTGTGTATTTAAACAAAGAAAACAAAAACACTAATTAGAAAGATAGATGCACCCCTATTCACTGCTGCATTATTTACAATAGCCAAGATACAGAAGCAACTCATACGCCCATCAATAGAGGAATGGATAAAGAAGATGTGGCATATATGTACAATGGAATATTACTCAGCCATACAAATAATGAAATCTTACCATTTGTTACAACATGGATTAACCTAGAGGTTATTATGCTAAATGAAATATGTCAGACAGAGAAAGATAAGTACTGTATAATTTCACTTATATGTAGAATCTAAAAAATAAAACAGATGAACAAACATAACCAAACAGAAACAGAGTTATAGAGAACAAACAGGTGGTGGCCAGAAGGGAGTGGGGTGGGGAGAGAAAAGAAACAGTTGAGGGATACAAGAGGTACAAACTTCCAACTGCAAAATAGATAAGTCATGAGTGTGAAATGTACGGTGTGGGGAATATAGTCAATAACTATGTAATATCTTTGAATGGTGACATATCCTACCTAGACTTATCCTGGTTATCATTTTGAAATTTATATGAATACCAAATCATTATTTTGTGTAACAGGAACTAACATAGTGTTGCAGGTCAATTATATTTCAAAAACAAGCAAACAAACTCATAGAAAAAGAGAACAGATATGTGGTTACCAGAGGTGGGGTGTCTGGGGAAGGGAAATTGGATGAAGGCAGTCAAAAATACAATCTTCCAGTTATAAGATAAATAAGTACTAGGTATATGATGTACAACATGATAAATGTAATTAACACTGCTGTATGTTATATATGAAAGTTTTTAAGAGAGTAAATCCTAAGAATCCTCATCACAAAACATTTCTTCTTTAATTTTGTATCTATATAAGATGATGGATGTTCACTAAACTTTTTGTGATCATCATTTCATGATGTATGTTAGTGAAATCGTTATGCTGTACACCTTAAACATATACAGTACTGTATGCCAAATAGATCTCAGTAAAACTGGAAGAAAAAAAAACCCATCATGTTGCATACCTTAAATTTATACAATTTTTATTTGTAAATTATACTTCATAAAGCTGGAAAAAGTAAAATAAATTAAATTAAATAGTCAAACAAAAAAATAAGAAACAGTTTTAAATTGAATCTCTGCCTCTTACAGTTTGTGTAAATTTGTGTGAGATTTTTAGACTCTCAGGGACTGAATTTCCCATCAATATAAATGGAAATAATAATAACTTTCTTATAAGCTAATTGAGATCATTAAATGAGAAAATCCCATGTAAAGCATTAGCATCATTCCTGGAATGTGGTAAATTCTCATTTGTTGTTATTTTATATTATATAATTAATTCAACAAATATTTATTGACCACCTATTATTTACCAGGTACTATGCTAAACAGACTAAAACGAGACTCCCATGGATTATACAAGCTAGTGAAAGAGATAGACATTTATATACCTGAAAGTCTTGAATATGAAAAATGTAATTGTGGCAAACAATATGAAGAATAGATACATTGTTTTCTGGGTTTTTATACTAGTAGAATGACTAAAGGAGGCTAGGGTGGGTTTCCTTAAGAGAGTGGCATAGTGGAAATGGGATTGAAAAAGAGTGAACTATTAGAATTATATGTTGGAGGAATAATCTACAGAGCTTGGTGTTTGAGTGGCTATGGGATATATGATAGAAGGAGGTGTCAATGACTACTTCCACTTTCTGAAGTGTGCAATGGGAAGGTAATATTTACTAAAATGGAAAATATTGATTGAGATACAGGTTGAACAAGTGAGTGTTGAATATTCAGTTTGAAAAATATTCTGTTTCACTTGCCTGGGTTACAGTTAAATGCAGATATTAAGTAAGTAGCTGAATATAACATTCTGGAATTTGGTAACTGGAAGTACAAATGTAAAAGTAAGCAGTGTATAGATAACAGTTAAAATTGTAAGACTGGATGAGATTTCCTTTTGAGAGGAAATCCAGTAGAGAAAGAAAAGAGCACCCAGAATGAAACCCTGAGGAACTCCATATTTAAAAGACAAGATAGCAAAGGTAAAGAGCTTGAGATAAAGTGGATAAAGTTAAAAGTGTAATGCCATATAAGCCAAGGAAAGAGAGTGCTTTAAGAAGAGGGAGGTCAAATGTCCAATGATAAGAGACCAAATAAACTAGATTTTTTTCCATATAATTTTTCAACATAAAGATCATCGGCAAGATGGGTTTCAATGAAAGGGTGTAGGTGGGTGACTGATTGGAGTGAGTTGAGAAGTGACGGGGAATAGTGTAAATAATACCTTGAGTAATTTTAGAGTTGCCAGACAAAATACAGAAAGTTCTGTATTTTTATTTACTAAATGTCACAAACCTTGCCGATGTATAGACTGCCCTTTTAAAAAAGTTAGCTCTGAAGGACAATATAGAGATAGAGATAGAGATAGATAGAGATAGAGATAGAGATAGAGATAGATTGATGATAGCTAGCTAGCTAGCTAGCTAGCTAGCTAGCTAGCTAGCTGGAGGGAGTGTGAAATCCAGAGATTTATATTTTTTTAAGATGAAGAGAGTAGAATGTTTGAAAAATAACATATATCTCTAGGGACAAAATATACAAGGAGGTGAGTAGAAATGAACTTGTGTTTTAATTCCTTGAAAGTTTCCTGGGACTCAGGCATTCATTGAAGTGCCTACTATTTCCCCAGAAGATTGATTAGAGAGACCAGGGGCCACAGAAGGGGGTAGTAACCTAATATAATCATCTTTGGAATGTGAAAGATTATTGAAAGTTTATTTTAGAATTAGATGTGTGTCCTAATCAGTACTCATCTGACTTTCCAGAGGTCCATCCCAATCCCTTGTGAGGATGTTACATACACCAAACACTTGACTTGAACTTCATAAAATTCATAATTCTAAATTTTTGGCAAAATAGTTGATGCTATTGGAGACAGTCCAGCTCCATCTGGTCAGTGTTGTCATGAGTAGACTAAGATATTGCCCAGATACATAATCATGCTTCAATCCAGGAAAGTCCTGAAACACCATGTTCATAAAATTTTGGAAAATCGCCCAGACATAATAAAATCCAAAAGGCATAATGGTTCATAAACACACCAGCCATACTGAGTGCAGAAAAACTTTTTTTCTGTTATCTCACTCCTGAAACCCTGCACTGTCACTGAACCTATGAAGAATAGGTAAGTGTCATTGTTAGTTGATGGAATCGTTAAAACAGGTTAGGGATCAATTGGAGAAATCCTGTTCTTCCATATAGTTTTACCTATTGTTTCTACATAGAATGTAGGGACTCCAGCCCGGGAAATTGTTAGATAAATAAACGTTTACCCATGATTGGCTTCTGTATATTTTTATAATGCCAGAATCTTAAAAATTAAAAAAAAATACATTTGTCCAATTAGAACATGTATACCTAAAGTTAAGGAGATAGCATACTTACAATGTCAGAGGGGAGTCAAAGACTCAGTCATAAAGGTGGAAAAGACATTTCATAAATTTGGTAGGTACAGAAACCTGAGGTATCCAGTATATCATGGTAAGCTGCATTTTAATTTGTAGAGAACTTTTCTGTCTCTTGGTTTGAAAATAACTTCTAATAAGGAGCATATTTATTTGAGGAATTCTTGTTTCAGATGGAAGTGCAGTGAACACCACAATACGTACAGCTAGAACTAGCCAAAGTGCTTAAAAACAAAATGGAGAATATAAGTTATCTAGGTGATAATAGAGTCATGTGTCTCTCTCTAAGGAACGTGGGAGAAATCAGACATTGTTTAATGGACAGTGCCAGCCACATAAAATGATATCCCAGATGTAATCTGTTGGGAATGATGTTTATCAGCAGTGTTCATTAATACAAGAGAAAGTTTAAGATGGTGCTAGAGCAAAACTTGATTTACAAAATTACTTTATGCTTCAGTCCACAATGGTATATACGTAGAAATTAGTTCATGCCACTTTTAGATTCATGGGTAAATGAAAGTGACTGATAATTTTGTCATTGGTGCCCAATACAGAGCCTGGCACACAGAAAATACTCAGTAGATCTCGAAGTGTGATGTTAGCAACATGGCTGAATAAGATGTTCCTCATTTGTAACCCACCTCAAAAAACAACAATTTGGCTTCCATTCACAGATAAAAGCACCTTTGTAAGAGCTGTGGTATCCAGAACTATTTGCCAAGAAACCCAGGAAGAGTCTCACTCACCCATGCATCAGGCAATAGTCATACAGACCTTGGTCTCATCTGTGGACTCTGAAGTTGCTAATGAACCAGCTACAGCCCCTCTCAGTAGTGACCCAAGAGTCTCTGGAGAGCACTGCCTCAGAAAATCACCCATGGATGAAAGAGTTTTTGTGGAAATACAGGTTTCCAGCAGAGAATTTCCAACACACCATTGGAGAAAAAATACAAGTTTGAATGCATTTGAGATGAGTACTGAATTATGAGTTGCATGGCTGGGAGGGAAGAAGCTGGAAGAGTGGTATATTGGATACTTGGAGGTCATTAAAGGGACTTGGATCCTACTACCTGCCTTGCAGACTCCATCAAGAACCTTGTCAATAAGCCACTGTGGATGCCTCGACAATGGATACACCCAACTGGCTCATGGACACCGCAAAGGTTCTGCATGGCTCATCCACACATCCCTCTCTTCTTTGGCCAGATCCCTATGAATGCACCTAATGGTGGCATTAAGAGCAAATTTTGGCAGGTGGGTAATGAGCATACACAGAAAGCTAACATAAGTCTGCAGGCCAGGGACAGACAACAAACTTGTACTTTAGTGCCACATTTGGGAAAAAAAAGGGGAAGGCTGTCAGCACTTGTTCTGTTGCACTGTAGGACTGACAGAAGACATACAAGTTTAAGAATTCTGCCACAAGACAGAGCAACAGAGCAAGAAGCATGGATCAGATGTACAATACCATAGAAGGTCTGAGAAAATCTAAGATCTCTAATACAGCTGATGGGAAATATTTCTCTTTGGAATGCAGTTAGTAATAACTGGAGGAGGTGAATGCTATTTCAAATGGGAAGACAGCAACACAAAACATCAAGGAATACAAAAAACCAAAGAAACATGACACCATCAAAGGATCCCAATAATCTCCTAGTACCAATCTCAAAGTCATGAGAATTTTTGATTTACCAAATAAATAATTCAAAATAGCTGTTTTTTTGGGTTTTTTTAACTTTATTTTTTCACACACACACTGTATTTTATTTTTACAAGAGATAATTAGACTGACACCAAGCATTGTAAATGGATGACCACAGCAAAAGCAACAATGATTGCAATTACCAAACACGAAACACACTCATACTATGTCATAATATTGACATTCAGTCCAGTAATCCTCTGCTGTAACAGCTCCTTTACTTTGCAGTGAAAATTGATTTGTATATTCTTTGCCTTTGAGTCCTTGCGGGATTTTTTTTTTTAATAATTCAAACAGAAAGTCACAAAAATTATAATCATCCTCATCAGTTCACTCAGTCCCATGTAATTAATTTTTTTTATCTTGATCTTTTGTTAGCACTTTTATGAGTTCATCAGTTTTTCACTAGAGTTCTGAAAATGCTTATTCATTCAGTTCAGCAGTACAGTCAGTTACCAGAAACCTGTACTTGTCAGAGTCTTTTCCATGAATTCTTTGAAGATGAAACCCTTTTATAGGAACATATCTGCAAAAGCATCAGAGTACACCCAGAACTGTCTGTAAATGACAAAAGACTTAAAAATGACCACGGTTAAAGATTTGATGAAAGTTCATAATAATACAATTGACAAGGACATTTAGTTATTTCTGAGCTATACATAAAGTAATAACTAGAATTATGCAAAAAGGTACAGAAAGACAATTTAACAATTGGGAAAATAATGCAGGGGCACAATGAGAAGTTTAACAAACAGATAGAAATCATAAAAAAGAACAAAATAGAAATACTAGAGCTGAATATTGCAATTAATAAAATTAAAATGCAATAGAAAGCATAAACATCAGAAGGGATCAAGTAGAAAAAACCCTGTATGCCAGAAAAAGTAACTTTTAAATTATCAAGTCAGATGAAAACAAAGAAAAAATAATGACCCAACAAAGAAAAGTCAAGGACTATATGGCTTCATTGGTAAATTCTACTGAAAAAGTAAAGAATTACTACCAATCCTTTTCAAACTCTTTCAAAAAATAAGAGAAGGAAACACATACAAACTCATTTTACGAGGTCAGCATTAGCCTGAAAACAAAATCAGACAGGGACACTACAAAATAGTAAAATTACAGCCCAACAACACTGATAAACATAGATGCAAAAATCCTCAACAACATATTAGCAAACTTAATTAAACAATACATTAAAATATTATACTCCGTGATCAAATGGGATTTGGTCCATGGATGCAAAGATGGCTAAACATGCACAAATCAGTCAATGTGATACACCACTTTAACAAAATAAAGGATAAAAATCACATGATAATCTCAAAAGATGCAGAAAAGCATTTGATAAAATGTGGTATACATTCTTGATAAAAATTCTCAACAAAGTGTGTATAGAGGAAATGTACTTCAACATAATAAAGACCATATAGAACAACCCCACAGCTAACAACATTCTCAATGGTAAAAAGTTGAAAGCTTGTCCTCTAAGATCAGGAATAAGACAAAGATGACCACTTTTGCCACTTTTATACAAAATAGTACTGGAAGTCCTAGCAAGAGCAATTAAACAAGAAAAAAGTGATTCAAAGAAAAAAGTAGAACTCTTTTTATTTACACATATATATATATATAAATATATAAATCCTAAAGATGCCACCAAAAAGCTGTTAGAGTAAATAAATGAATTCTGTAAACTTTCAGTATACAAAGCAATATGCAAAGTTAGTTGCATTTACTTAAACTAATAACAAATGATTAGAAACAGAAATTAAGAAAACAAGCCAATTCACAACTACATCAAAAAGAATAAAATACACAGGAATAAATTTAGCCAACAAGTTAAGAAGTCTGTACACTGAAAACTATAAGACAATGATAATATGAATTGAAAAAGACACAAAATTAATGGAAAAGTATTCTGTGCTCCTGAATTCAAAGAATTAATACTGTTAAAATATCAATACAACACAAAGCAATATACAGATTCAATACATTGCCTATCAAAAGTATAATGACATGTTTTGTGGAAATAAAACAAATAATCCTAAAATTCACATGAAACCACAAAAATCCCCATGTAGCCAAAGCAATCTTAGGAAAGAGAAATAGAGTTGGAGGCTTCACACTTCCTGATTTCAAACTATCTTACAAAGCTATAATAATCAATACACTATGTTATTGACGTAAAAACAGACACATAGATAAATGGAACAGAATAGAGAGCCCAGAAATAAACCCATGCACATATGGTCAATTAATTTGTAGCATTCATTTATGAAAAAGAAGCCAATAATATAAAACGGTGAAAGGATAGTCTCTTCAATAAATAGTATTGTTAATACTGGACAGCCACATGCAAAAGAATGAAACTGGACCAATATATTACACCATACACAAAAATCAACTAAAAGTGGATTTTAAAGACTTGAACTTAAGACCTGAAACCATAAAACTCCTAAAAGAAAATGTAGAGGAGGAGCTCCTTAACATCAGTCTTGGCAATGATTGTTTGGATTTGACACCAAAAGCAAAGATAACAAAAGCAAAAATAAACAACTGGAACTACATCAAACTAAAATGCCTTTGCATAGCAAAGAAAACCACCAAAAAAAATGAAAAGACAACCTACCACATAGGAGAAAATATTTGCAAACCATATATCTTAGAAGGAGTTAATACCTAAAGTTTAGATATAACTCATACAAGTCAATAGAAAAAAATCCAATTAAACAATAAGCAGAGTATTGAATTGACATTTTTTTTCAGTGAAGACATACAGATAGCCAAAAGGTATATGAAAAAGTACTCAACATCACTCATCATCAGGGAAATGCAAATCAGAGCTATGAGCTATCACCTTACACCTGTTAGAATGCCTACTATCAAAAAGACAGGAAACAACAAGTGCAAAGATGTGGAGAAAAGGGAATCCTCATGCACTATTGATGGAAATGTAAATTGGTCTGGCCATTTTAGAAAACAGTATGGAGGTTCCTCACAAAATTGCAATTCCACCTTGGAGTATTTACCTAAAAGAAACTAAACCACCATCTTAAAAAAAATGTGCATCTCCCTATTCATTGCAGCATTATTTAAAGTAGCCAAGACATGTAAATATCTTGGTGTCCATTGGCAGATGCATAGATTAAAGAAAATGTGGTGAAATATACAAAAGAATACTATTCAGCCATAAAAAAGGAAATCCTACCATTTACATCCACAATGATGTAACATTAGGGCACTATGGTAAGCTAATTATGTTAGACAGGGAAAGAGAAATCCTATATGATCTTATTATATCTGGAATCTAAGAAAACTAATATATACAGAGGGCTGATTGGTAGTTGCCAACAGCAAGTTATTGGGAGTGGGTAAAATAAGTGAAGGTGGTTAAAATGAACAAAGTTCCAGATATAAAATAAATGATTCCTGGTGATGTAATATACAGCATGGTGACTATAGTTAACAATGTTGTATTGTATATTGAAAATTGCTGAGAGTAAGTCTTAAAAGTTCTCATTACAGAAAAAAGGTTGTAAATATGTATGGTGATGGATGTTAACTAAATTTATTGTTGTAACCATTTTGCATACAAATCATTATGTCTTTCACCTAAAACTAATACAGTGTTGTATCTCCATTATATCTCAACAACAACAAAAATCTAAAGAATAAAAAAAAAGGTGAAAAAGGCTACATATTCTATGGGAATCAATGAAAAGAAACAATTTTCAAATTATTTGAGTCCCAGAAGAAAAAGGGAGAAGGGTGCAGAAAACTTATTTAAACAAATAATGGCTGAAATCTTCCCAAATTTGGGGAGGAATTTTGATATCCAAGTTCATGAAGTTTATGGTTCACCAAATAAACTCACTTAAAGATATCTTCTACAAGACACATAAGAAAGAAAACGATCAAAACCAAAAAAACAAAGAGGGAAGAAGCTTGCAACTAATGAGGAAATTTGTACAAGGCTATCAGCAGATTTCTCAGAAGAAATCTACAGGTCAGGAAAAAATGTGATTATATATTCAAAGTGCTGAAAGTGGGAAAAAGAAAACCCTGCCAATCAAGGATACTCTGTCAAAGTTTTTTTTCAGAATTGAAGGAAAGGTAAAGACTTTCTCAGACAAACAAAAGCTAAGGGAGTTAATCATTACTAGACTTAACTTACAAGTTGTTGTTGAAAGGATGCTAACTAGTAACATAAAACATAAAATTATATATCACACTGGTAAAGGTAAGTATGTAATAAAATTCAAAATATTCTGTTTTGTAATATGGTGGTGTATTAATCATTGAACTCTAGTATAAAGGTTAAAGGATAGAGTATTAAAATATAGATTAAATAATTTGTTAATGAATAAACAATCTAAAATGAGGTAAATTGCAAAATCAAAAACATAAAGGAGATGTAAAAAGGTAGAATTTTGGACATGATCAAAGTTAAATTGCTCGTGTAAAATAGGTGTTATATCTATAAGATATGTTATGTATGTAACTTGTGGTACCTATAAAGCAAAAACCTACAATAGATTCACAAAAGATAAAGAGAAGACAATGAAAGTATAACACTATGGAAAATCACCATTCACAATGGAAGACAGCAAGAGAGGGAGAAATGAACAAGGAACAAGGGAAACAAAACTGGAAGAAAACAATAAGAGCATTAGTAAGTTTTACCTATCAGTAATTACATTTTGTGTAGATGGCTTAATTTCTCCAATCAAAAGGCATAGTGTGGCAGGTTGGATCAAAAACAAGACCAACGATATGCTATTTACAATAGATTCACTTCACCTTCAAAGGCAAACATAGCTCCAAAGTGAAGGGACGAAAAAAATATTCCATAAAAGTGGAAGCCAAGAGACCATAAGTAGCTATACTTATATGAAAAAATAAACTTTAAATCAAAAACTGTAACAGGAGACAAAGTTTCTTATACAATGACCAAGGGATCAATTAATCAAGAGAATATAACAAGCATAGATGTATATGTACCCGATATTGTAATAGCTAATGATATTAAGCAAATACTAACATAACTGTAGGGAGAAATAGATGATGATACAATAATAGCAGTAGAGTTCAATACACACTTTCAACAAAGGAGAGATTATCCAGGTAGACAATCAATAAAGAAACTTTGGGCTTGAACTATGCTTAGACCAAAGGAACCTAAAAGAAATGTATAGAACATTCCATCCAACAGCAGCAGCAGAATATACATTCTTTTCAAGAGCACATGGACATTCTCCAGGGTAGACCATATGATATATCACAAAACAACTCTTAGCAAAGAAGAAGATTAAAATTATATCTAGTACATTTTCAACCACTATGATGTAAAACTAGAAATAAAAGGAGGAAAACTCGAAAATTCACAAAATTGAACAACAAACACCTGAAAAAAATATTGACTCAAAGAAGATCTAAAGGAGAATTACAAAATATATTGAAACAAATGAAAATGAAAACACAACGTACCAAAATTTATGGGATGCAGTGAAAGCAGTTTTAAGAGAAAATGTTTTAGCCATAAATGCTTACATAAAAAAAGGATATCAAAATAAACAGCCTAACTTTCAAGAATCTAGAAGAAGAACAATTCAATACCTCAGTTAGCATAAGGAAACAGATAACAAATGGAGCAGAAATGAATGAAATAGACATAACAAAAAAAGATAAAATGGACAAACATTTAACTAGACTAAGACAAAAAGGGAGAAGTCTCAAATAAATCAAATCAGAAATGAAAGAGGTTATATTACATCTGATACTACAGAAATACATAGGCTCATAAAAGATTACTATGAACAATTATATGCCATCAGATGAGATAACCTAGAAGAAGTGGATAAATCCCAACAAACATACTACATACCAACAGTGAATCAGGAAGAAATAGAACATCTAAACAGACCAATAATGAGTAAAGAGGTTGAATCAGTAATCAAAACTCTCACAACATAGGAAAACCCAGGACAAGAGAGCTTCCCTGGTGAATTCAATAAACATTAAGATAATGCCACTTCTTTTCTAATCCCCTGAAAAAAATTGAAGAGGAGGGAACATTTCCAAACTCATTCTATGAGGCCAACATTACACTGATACCAGACATTATAGGAAAAGAAAAATGCAAGCCAATATCCATGATAAATATAGATGAAGAAATTTTAACAGAGAACTAGCAAACTTAATCAAACAACACATTGAAAGGATCATATATATTGATCAACTGAGATTTATCCCTGGGATACAAGGTTGGTTCAACATATGTGAATCAATAAATATGACACAATACATTAATAGACTGAAGGACAAAAAGTATATGATCATCTCAATAGATGTAGAAAAAGCATGTGACAAAATATAACATCCTTCATGATAAAAACTCTCAACTGATTTGGTATTGAGAAATGTATCTCAACACAATAAGGGCCATATATGACAAGACCACAGCTAACATCATACTCAGTGCTGAAAGTTTGAAATCTTTTCCTCTAATATTAGGACATGAATATTCATGTCCTCTTTCACAACTCTTATTCAACATAATACTGAAAGCCCTAGCCAGAGAAATCAGGCAAGGAAAAGAAATAAGAAGCATCCAATTAGGAAAGAAAGAAGTAAAATTGTGTTTATTTGCAGATGATATGATCTTAAATGTAAAATCCTGAAGACTCAATACTGTTATAACTAAGAAATAAATTCAGCAAAGTGGCAAGATATAAAATCAACAGAAATCAGTTGTGTTCTATACACTAACAATGAATATCTAAAAAAGAAGTACAGAAAAAAAAAGATCATTCACAATAGCATAAAAATCAAAGACTTAGGAATAAAAATTAAAAAGAAATAAAAAGACTCAAGAATAAATTTAACCAAGGAAATAAAAGATCTGTACACTAACTAAAAACTATTAGACTTTGATGCAAGAATTTGAGGAAATACAAATGGAATTATATCCCATGTTGAGGAATCAGAAGAATATTGTCAAAATACCCATACTACCCAAAGCCCTGTACAGATTTAATATAATCTAAATCAAAATCCCAGTGGCATTTTCCACAAAAATAGAAAAAACAATTCTAAAATTTGTGTGCAACCACAAAATGCCACAAATAGCCAATCAATCATGAAAAAGAACAAAGCTGGTGGCATCATACTTTCTCTTTTCAAACTATAATACAAATCTGTAGTCTGGTCCTGGCAGAGAAATGGACACATAGATCAATGGAACAGAATAGCAAGCCCAGAAATAAACATTCACAGATATGGTGAGCCTAATATTTTCCAAGAGAGCAAAGAATACTCAATGGGAAAAAATAGACTCTTCAATGAATAATATTGGTAAAACTGGAGAATCACATGCAGAAGAGTGAATTTGGGCCCCTATCTTACACAACTCACAAAAATTAACTCCAAAATGGATTAAAGACTTAAACATAAGACCTGAAACCATACAACTTCTACAAGAAAAAAATATTGAAAAAGCTCTTTGGCATTGGTTGTGGCAAAGAGTTTTTGTATATGACACCAGAAGCTAAAGCAACAAAAGCAAAAATAAATAAGCAGAACTACATCAAACTTAAAAGCTCTTCATAACAAAACAAAGAATCAGCAACATAAAAAGGTGACATATGGTATGGGAGAAAATATTTGAAAATCATATATCTGATAAAATGTTAATATCCAAAATATATATGGAACTCATACAAATCAATAGCAATAAAACAAACAATCTGATTTTAAAATGTGCAGAAGAATTGAACAGTCTTTTTTTTTAACATCTTTTTTAGAGTATAATTGCTTTACAATGGTGTGCCAGTTTCTGCTTTATAACAAAGTGAATCAGTTATACATATACATATGTCTCCATATCTCTTCCCTCTTGCATCTCCCTCCCTCCCACCCTTCCTATCCCACTCCTCTAGGTGGTCACAAAGCCCCGAGCTGATCTCCCTGTGCTATGCGGCTGCTTCCCACTAGCTATCTATTTTACGTTTGGTAGTGTATATATGTCCATGCCACTCTCTCACTTTATCCCAGCTTACCCTTCCCCCTCCTCATATCCTCAAGTCCATTCTCTAGTAGGTCTGCATCTTTATTCCTGTCTTGCCCCTAGGTTCTTCTGACCATTTTCTTTTTTTTTTTTTTTTAGGTTCCATATATATGTGTTAGCATACGGTATTTGTTTTTCTCTTTCTGACTTACTTCACTCTGTATGACTGTCTCTAGGTCCATCCACCTCACTACAAATAACTCAGTTTCGTTCCTTTTTATGGCTGAGTAATATTATATTGTATATATGTGTCACATCTTCGAATTGAACAGTATTTCTTTTCCAAAGAAGGCATGCAAATGGCCAATATATACAATGAAATGTTATCACTATTATTGAATAGTGAATGAATAATAATTGAATGAATAATTGAATGAATATCACTAATTATTAGGGAAATTCAAAGCAAAACCACAGTGAGATATTACCTCACACCTGTTAGAATGGCTGTTATCAAAAAGACAAGAGATAACGAGAGTTGGCAAGGGTGTGAAGAAAAGGGAAAACGTGTGTACTGCTGCTGGGAAAATAATTTGTACAGACACTATGGAGGTTCCTCAAAAAATTTTGAAAAATAGAACTACCAGCAACTCCAATTCTGAGTACTTATAAAGTAAATAAATCAGTATTTCAAAGGGATATCTGCATTTCTGTAATTATTACAGCATTAGTCACAATAGCCAAGATATGGAAACAACCTAAGTGTCATCTATGGATGAATGGATAAAGAAAATCAAATAATTGAATATTTATTATTCAGCAATGAGAAAGAAGTAAGTCTTACCACTTGTAACGACATAGAAGGAACTTTAGGACATTATGATAAGTGAAATAATGACAGAGAAAGACATCTATTAGATAATATCCTTTTTTTTTTATATAATATCCTTTGAATGTGGAATTTAAAAGAGCCACACTCATAGAAACAGAGAATTGTACAGTGCTTCCTTGGGCTTGGTGGTTGGAAATTATGTAGATGTTAATCAAATTGTACAAACGTCCAGTTATTCTGAGAATCTAATGTAAATGATGACTATAACAAACAATTTTGTATTATGTAGTTGAAAGTTATTTAGAGTGTATCTTCACAGTGGCTGCACCAATTTACATTCCCACCAACAGTGTAGGAGGGTTTGTTTTTCTCCACACCCTCTCCAGCACTTATTATTTGTAGACTTTTTGATGATGACCATCCCGACCAGTGTGAGGTGATACCTCATTGCAGTTTTGATTTACATTTCTCTAACAATGAGCGAGGCTGAGCATCCTTTCATGTGCCTATTAGCCATCTATATGTATTCTTTGGAGAAATGTCTTCTTACAACTTCTGCCCATTTTTTTAATTGGGTTGTTTGTTTTTTTTGATATTGAGCTGTATGAGCTGTGTGTATATTTTGGAAATTAATCGCTTGTCAGTCACATCATTTGCAAATATTTTCTCCCATTCCTTAGGTTGTCTTTACATTTTGTTTATGGTTTCCTTTGCTGTGAGAAACCTTTTAAGTTTAATTAGGTCCCATTTGTTTATTTTTGTTTTTATTACCATTACTCTAGGAGGTGGATCAAAAAAGATCTTGCTGTGATTTATGTCAAAGAGTGTTCTGCCTAAGTTTTCCTCTAGAGTTTTGTAGTATCTGGTCTTGCTTTTAGGTCATTAATCCATTTTGAATTTATTTTTATATATGGTGTTAGAGAATGTTCTAATTTCATTCTTTCACATGTAGCTGTTCAATTTTCCCTGCACTATTTATTGAAGAGACTGTTTTTTTCTCCATTAAAAAACTAAAAATAGAGTTACCATGTGATCCAGGGATCCCACACCTGGGCGTATATCCAGAAAAAAATATAATTCAAAGAGATACATGTACCCCAATGTTCATGGTGGCACTATTTACAATAGCTAAGACATGGAAGCAACCTAAATGCCCATCGATAAAGAAGATGTGATATATATATATATATATATATATATATATATATATATATATGATGGGATATTACTCAGCCATAAAAAAGAATGAAATAATGCCATTTGCAGCAACATGGATGGACATAGAGATTATCATACTAAGTGAAGTAAGCCAGAGAAAGACAAATATCATATGATAATGCTTATATGTTGAATCTAAAAAAATGATACAAATGAACTTACTTACAAAACAGAAATAGATTCACAGACATAGAAAACAACTTATGGTTACTAAAGGGGAAAGGGAAGAGGGACAAATTAGGAGTTTGAGATTAACAGGTACACACTACTTTATATTAATAAATAAATTATGCAAACAAAAAAATCTACCTTTGCATCTGGGAAATTATTTAGAAACTGGACTAAGTAATGTTTGCTGAATAAATGAACAAAGTAATTATATGACCATAATTTTAGATGTTAGTTAAACTTATTCCATTAAGTGTTAGAAAAATACATTCCAACAATTTCCTGTCAGGACACTGAAGTACATATATTGATTCAACATGTATTTTTTGATATATATGCCCAGAAGTGGGATTGCTGGATCATGTGGTAACTCTTACTTTTTAAAGGAACCTCCATACTGTTCTCCATAGTGACTGCACCAATTTACATTCCCACCAACAGTGCAGGAGAGTTGCCCTTTCTCCACACCCTTCCCAGCATTTACTAATTGTAGAATTTTTAATGATGGCCATTCTGACTGGTGTAAGGTGATACCTCATTGTTTTATTGATTTGCATTGCCTTAATAATTAGTGATGTTGAACATCTTTTTATGTTCCTGTTGGACATCTATATGTCTTTTTGGAGAAATGTCTATTTAGGTCTTCTGCCCATTTTTTGATTGGGTAGTTGGTTTAGATAGATAGATAGATGATAGATAGATATATTAAGCTGTATGTGCTGTTTGTATATTTTGGAGGTTAATCCCTTGTTGCTCACATCATTTGCAGATGTTTTCTCCTATTCATTAAGTTGTCTTTTCATTTTGTTTACAGTTTTCTTTGCTGTGCAAAAACTTTTAAGTTTACTTAGGTCCCATTTGTTTATTTTTGCTTTTATTTCCATTACCCTAGGTGATGGATCCAAAAAAGTATTGCTGTGATTTATGTCAAAGAGTGTTCTGCTTATGTTTTCCTCTAGGAATTAGATCTTTTTTTCCCTCTAATAAAATGAGTCCTTACAAAGAGAAAAACAACACACTGGATGAGAAAAAATAGCAAGTTTTAATGACACTTCCCGCCACCACTAAACACAGTGGGGAGGAACAAAATGATCCCTAAAGTAGGTTAAAGTAACAGTTAAAGTTCTCACCACTCCAGGCAAAGAATGAAACACACTAATGGTAGAAAGATAAAACACATCAGTATCAACAGTTCCTCTCTGTACTATGCTGGATCTTCACCATCCTGCTAAGAGAGTGACAGAAATTCCATCCACAGATTCTACTAGATGTAACAACAGTGGCACAAAGTTGTTATGTCAGGCTGCTCTAGAGAGAGGGTCAAAAAAACCCACTCTTTTACAGAGTGAGTTGGGTAAAATTATGACTCTTGTTGAGAGTTTTCAATTATTTGTTAATTTTACACATACACAAATAACTTAGAAAATCCCTCAAATTATCTCACTAAAAGCACAATATGCTCAGAAATGATTTCAGCAAGGTAGCAGTATAGAAGATTAACATACAGAAGTCTGTTTTATTTCTTTACACTAATAATAAAATATCTGAAAGGGAAAGTTTAAAAATCCCATTTAAAATCACATCAAAAAGAATAAAATACATAGGAATAATCTCAATCAAGGAGGTGAAAGACCTATACACTGAAAAATGTAAAACTTTGATAAAGAAAATTGAAGATGGTTCAAAGAAATGGAAAGTATCCCATGCTCTTGGATTGGAATAATTAATATTGTTAAAATGGCCATACTACCCAAATCATTCTACAGATTTAATGCAATCCCTATCAAAATAAACATGACAATTTTCACAGGACTAGAACAAATACTCCTAAAATTTACATGGGACTAAAAAGACCCAAACTGCCAAAGCAATCCTAAGGAAAAAGAACAAAGCTGGAGGTATAACCCTTCTAGACTTCTGACTATACCACAAAGCTGCAATAATCAAAACAGTGTGGTGTTGGCATAAAAACAAACATACAGATCAGTGGAACAGAACTGAGAGCCCAGAAATAAACCCACACACCTATGGTCAATTAATCTACAGCAAAGGAAGAAAGAATATAAAATGGAGAAAAGACAGTCTCTTCAACCAGTGGTGTTGGGAATGCTGGACAGCTACCTGTAACTGATGAACTTAGAACACTTTCTCACACCAATATTCAAAAATAAACTCAAAATGCTAAAGTCCTAAATGTAAGACATGATACCATAAAACTCCTAGAAGAGAATATAAGCAAAACATTCTCTGACATAAATCATGGCAATAGTTTCTTAGATCAGTCTCCCAAGCAAAAGAAATAAAAGCAAACAAACCAATGGGTCCTAACCAAACTTAAAAGTTCTTGCACAGCATAGGAAACCATCAACAAAATGAAAAGACAACCAATGGAGTTGGAGAAAAAATTTGCAAACAATGCAGCTAACAAAGGGTTAATATGCAAAATATATAAATACATACAGCTCAGCATCGAAAACACAAGTAACCCAATCAAAAAATGGGCAGAAGACCAAAATAGACATTTCTCCAAGAAGACATACAGATGTCCAAAATGCACGTGAAAAGATGCTCAACATTGCTAATTAGCAGAGAAATGAAAATCAAAACTACAATGAGGTACCACCTCACACTGGTCAGAATGGCCATCATTAAAAAGTCTGCAAATAATAAATTGTGGAGAGAGTGTGGAGAAAAGGGAACCCTCCTACACTGTTGGTGGGAATGTAAATTGGTACAGCCACTATGGAGAACAGTGTGGTGGTTCCTTAAAAAAAACTATAAATAGAGCTACCATATGATTCAGCAACCCCAGTCTTGGACATATATCCAGAGAAAACCATAATTCAAAAAATACATGCACCTCAATGTTCACTGAAGCACTATTTACAATAGCCAAGACATGGAAGCAAACTAAGTGTCTATCAACAGATGAATGGATAAAGAAGATGTGGTATATAAATGCAATGGAATTTACTCAGCATTAAAAAAGAATTAAATACTGTCATTTGCAAAGTGGATAGACCTGGAGAATATTATATTTAGTGAAGTAAGTCAGACAGAGGAAGACATATGCTATATGATATCACTTATATGTGGAATGTAAAATATAGTACAAATGAATCTATGTCCAAAACAGAAACAGACTCACAGACTTTGAAAACAAACTTATGGTTACCAAAGAGGAAAGGGAGGGGGAGGTATAACTTAGGAGTATGGGAGTAGCAGTATTTATATGTAAAATAGATAAGCAACAAAAATATACTGTATAGCACAGGGAATTATATTCAATATCTTGTAATAACCTATAATGGAAAGCAATCTGAAAAAATATATATATGTATAGATATAACTGAATTACTTTGCTGTACACATGAAAGTATCACAATATTATAAATCAACTATACTTCAATAATAAAAGATAGTGTGATCCTAGCATGAGGACATACCATAGAGAAAAGGAAAAACTGGCATTTATAAACAAACTTACAAAATATGGTCATCTGATTTACAACAAGTATATTTATGTCTTCAAAAGATAAAAGGTGCTCTTTTTGGATAAATGGTGCTTGGGACAGTTGGATATCTTTATGTAAAACAATGAATCTTAACTCCAACTCACACTATACACAACTATTAATTTCAAATGGATTGTAAATGTAAATATACAAGAAAATCAAGAAAGTTTCTAGGAAAAGACATGACAACATCACACAAAAATCATTCACTATACAATAAAAGATTTATAATTTGATCTTTACTAAAATTACTAACTTCTATTCATTTAAAAACAACCCTGGGGCTTCTCTGGTGGCACAGTGGTTGAGAATCTGCCTGCCAATGCAGGGGACACGGGTTCGAGCCCTGCTCTGGGAAGATCCCACATGCCGCGGAGCGACTGGGCTCGTGAGCCACAAGTACTGAGCCTGCGCGTCTGGAGCCTGTGCTCCGCAGCAAGAGAGGTCACGATAGTGAGAGGCCCGCGCACCGCGATGAAGAGTGGCCCCCGCTTGCCACAACTGGAGAAAGCCCTCGCACAGAAACGAAGACCCAACAGAGTCATAAATAAATAAAAATAAATAAATTTTAAAAATAAATAAATAAATAAAAAATAAAAACAATCCTTAAGAGAGTGAAAATGTGAGCTACAGACTTGGAAAATATATTTGAAATGTAGATAATAGTAGAGGGTGAGAGATAAAATGAGAGAGAGAGAGGGATCTGACAATAAATTAGTTTCCTGAATATATACAACCAAAAAACCTCCTAGTAAGCCCTAACCTATAAATAATTACTTTCAATGTAAGCACATAAAATTCTCCAGTTAAAAGACAGAATGGTTGAATGAATAAAAAATATTCCAACAATATGCTGCCTTCAAGAGACTCACTTTAGCCTTAGACATAAAGAGACTTAGAGTGAAGGGATAGAAAAAGACATTTTAAGCAAATAGTAACCAAAATAACCAGGGGTAGCTATACTTATATTAAATAAATACACTTTAAATTAAAAATGGTAAAAAGAGACAAAGGAAGTCATTATATAATGATAAAGTGGTCACTCGTTCAAAAAGATATAACAATTGTAAATATTTTCATACCCAATATCGGAGCACCTAAATATATAAAGGAAAAAATAATCACTAAAAGGAGAAATAGACAGTGACATAGTAATAGTTAAGGATTTTAAAACCCAACTCTCAACAATGGATAGACCATGCAGACAGAGAATCAATAAAGAGGCAGCAGATTTGACAACACCATAGGCCAAATGTACTTAACAAATACATAAAACATTCTATCTAACAGCAGAACACATTCTTCTAACACATTCTTCTAAAGTGCACGTTGAACATTTTCTAGGATAGAACATATGTTAGGCCACAAAAATGTCTTAGCAAATTAAAGAAGACAAGTAGACCAATGGAACAGAAGAATCAAGAGCCCAGAAATAAATGCAAGCATATACAGTTAAGTAATACATGGCAAGGGAGCCAATAATACTTAATAGAAAAAAGACAGTCTTTTCAATAAATGGTTTTGGGATAATTGGAAATTCACATGTAAAAGAATAAAACTGGACCCATATCTTACACCACTCACAAAAATTAACTCAAAATGCATTAAAGAGTTAAATGTAAGACCTGAAACTATAAACCTGCTAGAATAAAACAAAGGAATAAAGCTCCTTGATGTGGATCTTGGTAATTATGTATTGTATTGGGTTGGTCAAAAAGTTCTTCCGGGTTTTCCCATATGCTTCAGGAAACCCCAAATGAACTTTTTCGCCAACCCAATATATTACAGGTAAAGCACAAGAAACAAAATGAAAAATAAACAAGTAGGACTAGGATGTCACCTAACTAAAAAGCTTCTCCACAGCAAAAGAGACCATCAACAAAGTGAAAAACAAACTGCAGAATGGGAAAAATACTTGCAAACCACATATCTGTTAAGGGGTTAATATTCAAAATATATAAATAACTCTTTCAACTCAATTGCAAAAAAACAAATAACTCAGTTTAAAAATGGGCAAAGGATTTGAATTGACATTTTTCCAAAGAAGATATATGAAAGGCCAACAGGCACTTTCATATGAAATGAAAGTTTTTCACATCATATGACATGATGGTTAAAAACACTAGTAATTAGAGAAATGCAAATTAAAGCCACAATGAGATATCATCTCACACCTCTTAGAGTCATCATTATAAAAAAGACAAGAGGTAACAAATGCTGGTGTGGATCTGGAGAAATGGGAAACCTCATGCACTGTTGGTGTGATTGTAAATTGGTACAGCCATTATAGAAAACGGTATGGAGGGCACTCAAAAAATTAAAAATAGAATTACCATATGATCCAGAAATTCCACTTCTGGGAATATATCCAAAGGAAATGAAAACACTAACTCAAAATGATATCTGCATCCCCATGTTCATAGCAGCATTATTTACAATAACCAAGACATACATGAGTAAAGAATTTGTGAGATATTTAACAGAATTTTATTTAGCCATGAAAAGCAAGGAAATCTTACCTTTTTGACAACATGAATAGATTTTGAAGACATTATGCTAAATGAAATAAGTCAGACAGAGAAAAACAAATACTGGATGATCTCACTTACATGTGGAATCTTAAAAAGAAAATTCATAGAAAAAGAGATTGGACTTGTGATTACCAGAGGCAGTGGATGGGGGACAAGGAATAGAAGGAAAGTGGTCAAAAGGTACAATCTTTCTGTTATAAGATAAATAAATACTAGGGATGTAATGTACAACATGATGACTATAGCTAACACTGCTGTAGGATATATAGGAAAGTTGTTAACAAAGTAAACCCTAAGAATTTTTATCACAAGGATAATTTTTTTCTTTTTTCTTTTCTTCTTTTCCTTTCTTTTTGTTGTATCTATATGAGAAGCTGAACCTACCATTTCACAATATATGTAATTCATACCATCATTCTGTATGCCTTAAACTTATACAATGAAATATTTGCAAATCATATATCTAATACAGATCAAGAATTCAGAATATATAAATTCACAATATATAAAGAACACTTACAATTCAACAACCAAAAGATCAGCAACCCAACTTAGAAAGATAGACAAGAGATCTAAATAGAAATTTATCCAAGTAAGATAAAGAAATGGCCAATAAGCACATGAAAATATGCTCAAATGTCATTTGTCGTTAGGAAAATGCAAATAAAACCCACAATGAGATACCACTTCACATCCATTAGGATAGCCATGTTCAAAGAAATAGAAAATAACAAGGGTTGGTGATGATGTGGGGAAACAGAAATCCCCATAGTTTGTTGGTGGGACTGTATCATGGTGCAACTGCTATGGAAAACATTTTGGTGGTCCATCAAAAAGCCAATCATAGAAATACCATATGATCCAGCAATTCCATTCCTTGATATATACCCCAAAGAATTGAAAACAGGTGTTCAAAGAAAAATTTGTACATGAATGTTTATGACAGCGCTATTCATAACAGTTAAAGCAGAAAACCTCAAACCTCCATCAACTGATAAATAGATAAACAAAATGTGGTATATTTATACAATGGAATGTTGTTCAGCCATAAAAAAGAATGATGTACTAATGTAAGCTACCACACGGATGAACTTTGAAAATAATGGTAAATGAAAGAAGCCAGAAACTAAAGGTCACATGTTGTATGATTCCATTTATATGAAATGTGAATCCATAGATACAGAAAGCAGGAAAGTGTTTGTCTTAGGTTGTGCAGAGTGGGGAATGACAAGTGATTTTTTAAAGTTTACAGGGTTTCTCTTTCAGATGATGTAAAACTTTTTGAACTAGATAGTGATGATGTACTACGTTATAAATGTATTTAATACCATAGGCTTACACACTTTAAAATTGTTAAAATGGTAAATTTTATGTGTATTTTACTATAACAGAAAAGAATAAATAAAGGATTATTTTAGTATCAGTGGTCCCTTCATATTTTTCTCCCTGTGTCTATAGGATTGGGTGATCCCAGAGAACACCACTTTGAGAGACAGCTAATAAGACTGATAGGTTTTATGAAAAAATGAGGCTGGACTCTTCACAGTGAGGCAAGATCACTTCAAATATGTAAAAATTCTCTGATGACACATCTGATTAACCCTTAATGGACAGGGGAGGAACATCACTTGGGACCTGTGATATATGACAGGACAGGGTGCCAAAAACAGGAAAGAAGAATATCTGAAAAAGAGAGAAGCTACTGAAGATAAATTCTATGTATTTATTTTGTCAAGGGATAGCCTTGACAGGATCATATTCTTAAATATTTTTTTTACCAATTCCTGAAAAACTCCAGAATACTGTTCATCTTGATTCAAGTTAGACATAGGTATTTTAAACTAACCTTGGGATTTAAACACCTGCAGTCAGAGGCTTAAGAATTCCGGAAAATATAGAGGAAAGAAAGTTTTTTCCAACAAATCATTCTGTCCTTAAACCCTCCATTAGGCCTAGGACTTTCCCTCTATTAGACACTGATACTATTTTGACAGAGCCTTTATGAATAATTTGACTGTAATTCACATTATTTTAATTAATATATACATAGTGGTGAGTGCATACCAAGACACTTTTCTCTGCTTATATTTTAGTTTCTCCTTTCATGTGCCTCATACAGCAAGCCAGGCCACTGAGTCAGTACAGAATCCAATTCCTAAATCATATTTGACTTGAGAGCTACCCTGGAAAATTCCAGTATCCTGATGCCTGCTGGACCTCTCCTTTAGGGTTTTGGCCTCTGATTCAGACTCATGGGACTTCCATTTCTTATTGCATATTTTGACAAAGAAGGCAGCAGGGGTGTGAGAATATATCAACAAGTAGTAATGAGGCAGTTAAGCCTAAGAGAAATGAGATGTGGCAGTAATTGAACTTGCAGAAGGAAAAAGAATGAAATAATGTGGAAACAAGTTCATGAACTCTATGGTTCCTTATATAAGGTGAATGTAAGTTTGTTGTAAGTTTGTTCTATTTAACATTGGTTATTATTTTACTTTCTATGGTCACCTGAACCTAAAATCAAAAAAGCAATTAGCTCAATATTTAAGAGAAGAGCCATAAAATATGCCTAGAAATCCAGGTCTTTGGGGACATTGATTTATAAAACTTCCATAGCAAATCAGTTATGCCACATTCCACATTATACTGGGGTACTATTACTGATGGGTTGAAGAGGAGCTGATTAACATGATGTGATTCAAGGAGTATGAGGAAGTAACTTACCAATCTTAACCCAAAACTTCTCTCACTATAATTTTCACTTGCACTATTAGCAAATTATTATTTTCTTTAAATAGTGCTCTTCTGTGGGGTTCTCTTCTGTAGTGTAAATATCTTGAAAGAGGATAACATAAGTTGATAACCTATCAGTGGTGTGCTGAAGCCAGTTCTTACTGGTGCAAGAGAGCCCATTTTGTGCATATCTTACCAATTCTCCCTTCACTGACTTTTCTTTATTTGCTTTAGATCATTCATTGTGGGAGCATATACACCACAAAAATTCTTACAGAAATTACAATTACTTGGAAGTTGGTTCAGCCATTTTAAGTTCATGCTTGTAATTTCAGATATCATTTTAGGTAATATTTTGCATTCATAAAAATACACTCCTACAGAAAATCTTTCCTTTGCTTTGTATATTGTTTCATACACATCTACTCCAAAGACTTGAAAGTGTTTTGTGTGTGTGTATGTGTGTGTGTGTGTGTGTGTTTCCCCCAAACACACAAGAATATGTGGAGGATTATCTTAGTTTGTGGTATACAAAATTATCTTATAATTTATAAGTAGGTTACATTGGAAGAGGCTTTAGAGTAGGGGAGATATTTACAAAGTATAGTTTCAAACATACAGGGAGATTACTTAATTAAAAGAAAATACCCCTACATGTGTACAACTCCTCCCCTCATTTACTACAGGTTTTTTTAGTCCCAGAAACTCCATTCTTACTGTAAGAGATTGGGGTTACCCAAAATGTAGACAATGTCTCACATTCACATTCACAAATATCTCCTGAAAATCAAATTGAATAAGGGTTAAAAGTAAATCAGTAAACAAAGAGGGGACAACTGAAGAAAAGGACAACTAGAACCATCAAAGATAAACTTTACCATCTATTTTAATTTTTATTTTCTTTCATGAAGACGCTAAAGACAAAAATAAAAATTTGGAAAGAATTCAACTTTTTACCTGTCTTTCAGACATGGGATAACATTAGGGTCATTAAATTTGCAAATATAATTTGGAAACTTTTTGTAGCAGCTTGCCTGTACGTTATTCTACACTCAAAGGTTCCATTGCTGTGATCAATGGACTCATTGCCTGGGTTTGATCACTTGGCATTTTTTGAGCCAAACCAAAGCCTCAAAGTAAATATTTCTTACATAGATCATTTAGGCCACAAATGAAAATGTAAGGAATATCAGAAGGGAAAATATTGTTTTATAGTTACTTGCAAACCATACTGCATGAATTAGTGACTAAAGAATGCAGCTGGCAGTACACGGAAAGAGGGGGAAGGGATAAAGAGCAGCATTTTAACATTTTCACCAGTTTCAAATTGTTATAACTCCAAACCCCAAAAGTTGTCATATTTCTTCGCATGCTAACTAAGCTAAGCTTTTGTTGCTTTCCAGACTTGTAAATTTCTCTCCGATAGGTTTTCAGGAACCACAGAAAAGGAGGAAAAACTAGCATATAGTCCTCTCTGTGTTTAGTTCCAGAGGGATGAAATCTGCAGTAACTAATCAACCTCTATATACTGTTAGGGTGAAATATAAGCAGGGACAACAGTTTCGTTAATATAAGTAATTTTTTTCTAAGTAATTTGCCCCAGGTGACAGATAATTGTGCAGACCACATTAATGTGGCCACTATGTTTCAAAAGCTACTCCCTTTTCTATTGCTCAGCTGATTCAGGCTCAACTTTTGGCTATGGGAGAATAAGAACCATTCAGCTAAATTTATAGTCATTTCTTCCAAGCACACTCCATAATTGCTCAGAAGAGAAACAAGAGACTCTGGCTCTTCATGCCTCTTCATCTGATAAACGTGCACTTCTTTTGGAGGAATATTTTCTTTTTATCCTGCCTGGAAGCCGCAATCAAACAAGGAGTCAGGGGGTAAACACTGTTCAAATAGCCTCTCCATCAACATCTAGTAAGAGAGTCATTCTAGTCCTTTTGCAAATAAACATAGTGATCTGATAGATTTCCAGAGGAAAACACTAACTTGCAAATTCAAAGCGAACCTGGTCACTAATTCATTCAAGTTTTTTTTATCACATTTATTGAGCAACTAATATGTTTCAGAAAACTGTATTAGGAACACATGAAATGATGTTGGATGGATGGCAAAGTCCAAACTGTCTTTCTGTAGGCAATTTCCAAGTTGTGGCTGCATTTTTGTCACTGGCATTTTAACAAGACTTTTAAGAAGTATAAAATGTAAATCAAGTATGTGCAGACTGCAAATCACTATTAGAATCAACTGTCATAAAGTCACACATGAGAAATAAAGTTATCATAATACAAAAACTACACAAAGGCAGGTATAGTAAAATTGTAACTAAGGAAAACATAACAACAACACAGCTGGCATCAATGATTTATTAACAAAAAAAAAAAGAAAAGATTTCAGATTATATCCTGGACTCAGTACACAACAGAATTGGTTTACTTGTTTCTACCTCCATTGTTATCTTCAGTTCTGACTGGAAACTGGTGCTCAAAAAGATGACTCCAAGGTCCTGAAAAATGAGCAAATTTTTAATCATGGTCACCAGACTGTCTTGAATAAACTAAGAAACATGTTCATACATTTTTTAAAGTTTTCAAGTAAAAAAGGGTTTTAGTTGACTTTTAGTTAAACCCAAGTATGAACTGTTTTAACCAGAGCTACCTTAATCTCCTAGTGTGCTGGATAACAATGACACATTAGTGGTGTGATTGAATGTCACTCTAAGGACATAATCACACCCACCACTCAAGCTCATCCTCCCTAGGGGTATTGGTCTCTTTCCTTGACAAGAACAATTAAAATGCAAATATAAACTGAGAAAGATAACCCTTTAAATCATTAATCATACAGTAATTCTTCAGTGGAAATTAATCTAGACTCTGAAGAAATGTGACATAAAGGAACTAAAAGCTCCGACTGATAAAAGGAGATCTGGAGTCTAGGGCATTAGTCAGAGAAGGGAGGCACGGGCTGATCATTATAGTGTGAACTTTGGGAAGCAGTGGCAGGATTGGATGGTGTAGCAGGCCAGTCCAAAGCATAGGAAGGCCATAAAGAATGCTATTGGAGGTTAAAGAGTTATGTGAAAGAAGTGGCTCTATCAGATTATGAGAGTAGAGCTTAATGTTCTCACCATAACAGCAATACATTGTACACCTTAAATTTAAACAATGTTATGTCAGTTACATTTAAATAAAGCTGGGAGAAAGTCTGAAGATGTCAAATACAATGAGCATATGGGTAAAACAGCACTTCAATACATTGCTGATGGAGTTAAAAATTTATACGGCCAATTTGGAAAGCAGTTTGCTAGTACTGGGTAAAATTGGAAATATGCAGACCCTAACGCTCCTACAATCACACTTTAGGTATATATTTTATATAAATGCACTGTACATAAGAACACATGTACAAGAATGCTGAAATCAACATTGTTTTTAAAGGCAAAAATTAGAAACAAAATTATCTAGTCAACTGGAGACTAGATAAATATAACACAATATATTTATATGATGGAATACTAAATAGCAGTTAAAAGGAATTATATATATGCATATATATACATATGCACACACAAATAAGTATATATTCTAAAATAATAAAATATGTTGTTACTTTTAATTATGGTAATTAAAAAACAATAAAATATACTGTCAAACGTCATCACTATTTCATAATAGAAAGTGTGCGTTTTTAGTGCAAACCAAAAATGTGAGACAGACATAACTTTAGAATAAAAGGTGGAATAAATCTAGTTCTATGAAAAACTCATTGCACTATCCAAAAACGTTATGATATAGATCGTTGAAAATTTCATCACAGACTGGTATTTGAAACAAATATTTCACGGGAAATAGTTTACTAAAACATCCTTCATTGTTTATGTAAAACTCCAATTTAACCGGGCTTCCTCTATTATTTGCTAAATCTGGTAGCTCTAACTAAGGAAGCATTTGGCAGAGCAGTCCCAGATCTTTAAATGCCACCATACTGTATATTTTATACTATACTGTAAAACCTTCAGTTTGGCAGGGACCAGATCTCTATTTCTGTTGATTTCTACGCATGACTTAATACAGGACTCTGTACAAATGGTAGTGTCTAAAGGATATTTGTGTCAGACACATAACTGACTTTGTACTTAATATTTTGGTGCTCTCACATGTCCAACTTTTCTACCCAGGCTCAGAATCTGCACCATTAATGCTATTTGTACAAAGGCTTTCCTTAATAAGTCCTCACTGCAGCCCTTAGAACAAGCTTGTGGTTGGTATGTCATTTTGGAAAATGAAACTGTTCTCTCTGACTTTCTATACAAAATTCATTGGGATCTCATTATATATGTTGCAGTTATTCCAATTTTAATTTGTTATGAAAGACACGAGGAGACTATCAGTATCTCTCATTAAATAGCTCTCTCTTGGTTTACATACCGTAATTTGTTTTGTAAAATCCAATTAGTCTACTACTGTTGTAAATACAAGGCATACCTCGTTTTATTGTGCTTCACTTTGTTTGCTTGACAGATATGGCGTTTTTTTTACAAATTGAAGGTTTGCGGCAACCCTGCATTGAGGAAGTCTGTTAGCGCTATTTTCCCAACAGCATTTGCTGGCTTCATGTCTCTGTGTCACATTTTGGTAATTCTATAAATATTTGAAACCCTCCTTCAGCAAAAAGATTATGACCAGCTAAAGGCTCAGATGATGGTTAGCATGTTTTAGCAATACAGTATTTTTAATTAAGGTATGTATATTGTTTTCTTTAGACATAATGCTATTGCACACTTAATAGACTGCAGTGCACTGTAAACATAAGTTTTATTTGCACTGGGAAACCAAAAAAACTTGTATGACTGGCTTTATTGCGATATTGGCTTTATTGTGATATTCACTTTATTGCAGTGGTCTGGAACCAAACCTGCAACATCTCTGAGATATGCTTGTATATATTTTTTCTTTAAAATGGTGAGAAAGTGTAAGAGTTTATTTCCATATGAGCAACCCAGAATTTTCAATGGTATTAATTTCTATTACACAATTATCTATTTACAAAAATAAATGAGGAAATTTCAAAAAGAGTAATTTAGACCTAAATGTACTGAAAAGTAAGCCATTTCAGTTTTCAAGAGCCTTCTGATTTTCTCCTATGGTTTACCACAAGGGGGCGAGTGAAGATCAAATACAAGAATACATTTATAAAAGGTCTTTGACTGAAAAAAAAATTACAGTTGTTTTTAAACTTTTTGAAAAGGTGATTTATTTCACCACGGGTGTGTTTATTTTGTAAAACACAGATTCACTGAACATTAGAGTTGGCTAAATATTAAGTCATTCCATATTCTTTCCTGAATTTGGAGCTGAGAAAATGGTTTCGTTGTTTTCTGAAACAGCTTAGCCCTCTTGATGTGTTGGATGAGGAATATGGTTAACAAGAACACGCCTGCATCTGTTACTTTAATAGGCAGGTATTTCAGGGTGGACTGGAACACCTTTTGTGAAACTGGCTATCTTAAGGAAACTGATGATATTTGGGAGATGTTCTTCCTTTTCACTTTTTCATACAATGAAAGTTTTTTTTTTTTTACTTTGTGAAATTTCTTTTAAATATCTTTATTTAAAATAATTAAACTTCAATTGTTATATTGATAATAAATATCTGTACTTCACAGATTATCATTCTCTCTCTCTCTCTTTCTCTCTCTCTCCCTCACACACACACACAAAGAACCAAAACTTGCACGTCTCAATGGAAATATGAATAATTTTATGCAAAATGGATATAAACCAATCATCCTTTTCATAATTTCATGGGACATTACCTTTAAGACTAAACTATTTGCTACAATTCCTCAAAGAGAGAATATTAATTTTTAGAAAATGGGGGGAGAAGAGACAACCAAGCAAAAGAGAAACTCGAAATGGAAAAATGGTTCAAAAACTTTAAAAGCAGGTATTTCCAAGTGAAATATGTTCCATTTGAAATATTATACACGTCAAAATTCAAGCAAATGGTTTTTAACTTTAGGTAAAAGTTGGAAAAATTTTGGACATGTATTTCACATTTCAACCAGCCCACTATGAAAGTCTGCAGCAGTTCTTTTTGTAAGGGTTATGGGAAGAGAAGCCAAAGTTCTGCGGGATTCCATACAGGGGTATGACAAATTAAATAAATATTTCAAAACTATACTACATTCACATGAGGGATATAGGAGGCTAAAGCAATTATGTACTGCATGTTGATGTTCTCTTTGTGTCACTTTTATAACAAATTAAAATTGGAATCATTGCAACATGTACAGTGAGTTCCCAAAACATCGTGTATAGTAAGGCAAAGCAAATAGTTACCTGCCAGAACTATTTGCTCTAGTTTATAAAGTGCATTACTATGTGTTCTATCCTCTTTTTAAGTGTTTTGGACTATTTCATTATCACCTATTGGTTAGCAACTTTGAAAATATTGTCTTCTATGATAAACTGCCATCTTCTTATTGGGTCATTAATGTATTTAACATCAAACAAATATTTATAGAATGTCTACTACGTGCGAGGCAGCTACACTTTGGGAAATAAATGTAAGGAAATATGCCACAATTTCTGTGTGGGAGAAGCATTTGCCTAATTGGGGGAGAATAAATACAGAGCCAAGAAAGTTTAAGTCATTGTACACACGAAACATATGCAATGTACCAAACAGATAGTAAACGCGATTGGATTTCAGAGATTGGGTGGAGTGGAGAGATTAAAGAGCGTATAATGTGGATTGGCAGAGAGGAAGGAATTGAGCATTTTGGTTAACCAGATGAATATGAACAAATCAGTAAAGAGAGATGAGTAGTCACATGATAATTTGGTGACAAATAATACATCAATCTGGCTGAACTGGGGATTTCATATTGAGAAACAAGGAGCAGTAAAATTAAAATGATGAATAAGCCAGATAGTGTGAGCAATGTGTGACACAATTTATCTTAAATGAGGTTACATTAAAGAATTTGGGGAAGAGCAATGACATATTGAAAAAGACTTTTAGAGAAGATAAAGCTGGCAGTGTTTTTATAAAATAAACTAGAAGAGAGAATTGGAGGCTAATGCAATAATCCAGAGAAAAGATGTTATGGATTTGGACAGGAATGATGGAAATGGAAATTATGAGAGCCAGTTCAATATTTGTTCATATGATTGAAATAGAGGCATCATAAGGAGTTGATCCAGGCAAACCTATAGATTCAAAGTGGAACTAGGAGATTCTCTTAGAGCAAATAGGCTGAAAGACCTATAATTAATGGCTTTGGTTGCTCAAGCGAGTTTATGGAATGCCCATGGAAGCTGGTTCAGTTTTACAGTTATGCTTATCCCTACTCTGGAATCCAGAATAAAAACTATTTAATCATTCTGGACAAGGAAGCATAAGTAAGATATAGTACGATGGAATTAACTTTGGAGGCAGACCTAGGTTTGAATCTTGATTCTGCAGATGTGTGATATTTGTATTAAGTGTTTAACCTCTCCAATCCTCATTTTCCTCCTCTGAAAAATGAAAATAATAATTGTGTCTATACCATAAGTCTATAGCAAGGATTAAATAAGGCAACTTAAGTACCTACTGGTACCTATAGTACCAAGATACATCTAAAACTCCTTAGTATATAATGTTCTTATATGATTGTTAATTTAATCATTCTTGGTAATCTAGAGTTAAACCATCAAGACCAATCAGAACTGACCTTCTTGTCCATCCTTGCCTGCTTGCATGCAGAAAGCCAGACCAGATAATTTCTTATGCTTCTTTCCAGTGTTTTTACATATTCTATGCAATTAGAAGCTCTAAATGGGATTATTCCCAAGAAAAATCCAAGGAATATAGTCTAAATTAATCTAAGAGTTGAAAGTGTAAATTTTGATATAGAAAAATAAGGCCCTGTGAGTAATATATTTTAAAAATGTATATTATTATATACTCTCTCATGACTGGTGAGCTTTTATTCATCTAAAATTTTATTTTAACAAAGGATACGTTTCCAGGGTGGTTCTATAGTAGAACCACAATTATGTTGATATCTTTGGGGATTGTGTTTAACTCCATTATATGGAATAAAATCAGTCTCCATGTTGTTATGATTTAAATAAATTTCCATTCGGTCCAGGACGAGTTGATGATCCTGAAATATTCTAATAATTGAAGAGATAATTATGTTCTTTAAGTGCTTTAGTAAAGTTTATAGGGTTCAGCCTTGGATCATTCCTAAAGGCCCTTTTGCCCTTCCTAAAATGATCATTATTCATGAATTGCTGCTGCTATTATATGATCTTTATACCAAAATAACTTACTTATATGTAAATGATGACAGAAATATATGCTATTTTAGGAGCTTGCATGACTCCCAGATGTCCAATACCTGAACACTTAAGTTAAGACTCTCAGAGGAGTGTAGGTTATAGACTCAATTAGGGGTTTGATATTAACAGATGAAGGATGACCAAATTCATCAAAATATATAGAGAAAGTGGGAGAAAATGTATGTGACTCTTCTTAGTGACCTGACTTTTTCTAAGAAGTAATATTCAGGTACTCTGGGGCCTGAAGCAGTTCTGGAGACAAAAGAAATGAGGGAAAGAATAACTTAAAGTATGGGTATGTTCCAGAGTAATCAGTTATCCTACCCACACCCCCAGCACTATCATCTGACAAAGATAGTAGAGAACATTCTAACATTTGACATGTGGGAGAGCTAGAAAGGAGAGATTTGCTTGATGACGTTTAAGATGTTCCTAACCTGAGATTGGAAATGTGAAAGACTCTAAGGAGTTTTTAAAATAGATATTTATTGGAGTATAATTGCTTCACAGTACTGTTAGTTTCTGTTGTACAACAAAGTGAATCAGCCATATGCATACATATATCCCCATATCCCCTCCCTCTTGTGTCTCCCTCCCACCCTCCCTAGTCCACCCCTCCAGGTGGTCACAAAGCACCGAGCTGATCTCCCTGTGCTATGCAGCTGCTTCCCACTAGCTATCTATTTTACATTTGGTAGAGTATATATGTCAATGCTACTCTCTCACTTTGTCCCAGCTTACCCTTCCCCCTCCCTATGTCCTCAAGTCCCTTCTCTATGTCTACGTCTTTATTCCTGCCCTGCCACTAGGTTCATCAGTATAATTTCTTTTTTTTTTTTTTTTTAGCTTCCAGATGGACCTCGAGTCTGTCATACAGAGTGAAGTAAGTCAGAAAGAGAAAGACTCTAAGGATTTTAAAACATATAGTGCTCTGATACTTTGAGGATACATATCAATCAGTGAATGGAAGCAGACAATGAATGTTAGAAGTGTACAATATTTCTAACTACATAGAAATATTGCAATTCCATTGATTCACTGTTCTCCAACTAGGAGTTTGACTGGACAAGCCCACAGTTTTCTGGACAGAAAAAAAGTTTCCAAGTCTTTGTTTTCTAATTTAGCACTTGAGGTGAGCACATGGGGAGATAACCACAGATTTAGCATGTATCACCCATGGGACAGGCTCTCCAAACTCAAGCTGGTGAAATAGCCTGTGGATACATATGAAATACCTCTGATTGCCTATATGGCATACATTTTGTTTCTAAAGGTGTGAGATATTTTGTGTCATGTTGCATTTAGAGTAAGGGTCTCTGGGTGACTTTTTTTTCTGATCATTTTCATTACTGGACCTAAAATTTCAAATGTGCAAATGAAGAGGTTGGACTAAGTTATCTTCTATCTCTAACATTCTACAATCTCTAATGGGAAGAGTTCAAATATCAGTGTTGAAAATATTGTTTGATTACTTTCTCCTTTAGGTTTTCCTTAATCTCTCTCTTCCCGAAAGAACTTGCCTTCTTCTGCCTCTGGATATTCATGGCATTTATTATATGTACCACTCACCTTGCTACTGTTATGTATCACTAGTGACAATTACATTTGTTACCTTGTTCCCCAACTAGATTGAGAGCTCTTTGAAGATATGTTATTCTTTAAGTTTGCCAAACAAAGAGGATCAGTTCAGTTAATTGAACATTGTTGTCCTTTTTACATGTGAAATCTTTTAATAAATTATGTAGTGGATAGAAAAATGAATGGGTTCCTCAAGGAGCTTTTCTCTCATTTAAGCAGGGATGTAACTAAAGACTAAACCAGAACAAGCAAACCTTGGTTTCCATGCCACGTTTAGGAAAACTGCTGTCTTAGATTTCAACGGTAAAATTAAGCAAAGATTTGAATAAATTAGTAACATGGTATAATGAGGTATGCACACATTCAAAATTGGCTGGGATAGTCTGATATTTCACCTCCATGTCCTTATTTTCTGGATCAGATATGAGTACTTGACAAAAACACAATTGCAGGACAGGAAGTTCTGCCTTCTCCTAGAAGAGTTGGAGGAAGGAAATATGGCAAAAGCCAATGTTTAAAGACAAGTAGGAAAAGAAGGACGTACAGGTCCAAGCAAGAAAGAAGGGAATAATAAAGAATGACAGAATGGACCTTCAAGATGGCAGAGGAGTAAAACATGGAGATCACCTTCCTCCCCACAAATACCTCAGAAATACATCTACATGTAGAACCACTCATACAGAACACCTACTGAACATGGGCAGAAGACCTCAGATTTCCCAAAAGGCAAGAAACTCTCCACGTACATGGGTAGGGCAAAAGTAAAAAGAAAAAAACAGAGACAAAAGAATAGGGATAGGACCTGCACCTCTGGAGGGAGCTGTAAAGGAGGAAAAGTTTCCACACACTAGGAAGCTCCTTCGTGGGCGGAGACTGCAGGTGGAGGAGGGGGGAAGCTTCAGAGCCATGGAGGAGAGACAGCAATAGGGGTGCAGAGGGCAAAGTGGAGAGATTCCCGCACAGAGGATGGGTGCCGACCAGCACTCACCAGCCCAAGAGGCTTGTCTGCTCACCTGCCAGGGTGGGTGGGGGCTGCGAGTTGAGGCTTGGGCTTCAGAGTTCAGATCTCAGGGAGAGGACTGGGGTTGGCTGCATGAAGACAGCCTGAAGGGGGCTAGTGCACCACAGCTAGCCAGGAGGGAGTCCGGGAAAAAGTCTAGAACTGCCTAAGTGTCAAGAGACCTTTGTTTTGGGGTGCACGAGGGAAGGGGATTCAGATAACCGCCTAAACGAGCTTCAGAGATGGATGCAAGCTGCGGCTATCAGCAAGGACACCAGAGATAGGCATGAAACGCTAAGGTTGCTGCTGCAACCACCAAGAATCCTGTGTGCAAGCAGAGGTCACAATCCACACTTGCCCTCCCAGGAGACTGTACAGCCCACCACTGCCAGGGTCCTGTGATCCAGGGACAACTTCTCTGGGAGAACACATGGCGAGCCTCAGGCTGTTGCAACATCACACTGGCCTCTGCCACCACAGGCTCACCCCACATTCCATACCCCTCCCACACTGCAGACTGAGTGAGCAAGAGACCCCTAATCAGCCACTGCTTTAACCATAACCTGTCTGGGTGAACAATAGATGCCAGAGGGTGACCTACATGGAGAGGCAGGACCAAATCCAAAGCTGAACCCCAGGAGCTATGCGAACAAAGAAGAGAAAGGGAAATTTCTCCATGCAGCCTCAGGAGAAGTGGATTAAATCTCCACAATCAACTTGATGTACCCTGCATCTGTGGAATACCTGAATAGACAAAGAATCAAACCAAAATTGAGGCCAAGGACTTGGGAAGCAATTGCAGACTTGGGGTTTTCTGTATGCAACTGACTAGTTTCTGATTTTATGTTTATTGTAGTTTAGTTTTTAGCACTTGTCATCATTGGTGGATTTGTTTATTGGTTTGGTTGCCCTCGTCTTTTTCTTCTCTATTTTTATTACTTTTTTATTTTTTTAGTTTAATAAATTTTTTTTGCTTTTCATTTTAATAGCTATTTATTTTATTCTTTCTTTCTTTTTTTTCTCCCTTTTCTTCTGAGCCGTGCAGCTGACAGGGTGTTGGTGCTCTGATTGGGTGTCAGGCCTTAGCCTCTGAGGTGGGAGAGCTGATTTCAGGACATTGGAACAACAGAGACCTCCCAGCCCCATGTAATATCAATTGGTGAGAGCTCATCCAGAGATCTCTCTCAATGCTAAGACCCAGCTCCACTCAATGACGAGCAGCTCCAGTGCTGGACACCCCATGCCAAACAACTAGCAAGACAGGAACACAACCCCACCCATTAGAGAGAGGCTGCTTAAAATCATAATAAGTTCACAGACACCCCAAAACACAGAACCAGCTGTGGTACTGCCCACCAGAAAGACAAGATCCAGCCTCATCCACCAGAACATAGGCACCAGTACCCTCCAACACGAAGCCTACACAACTCACTGAAACAACCTTACCCAGTGGGGAAAGACACCAAAAGCAATGGGAACTACAAACCTGCAACCTGCAAAAAGGAAACCCCAAACACAGTAAGTTAAGCAATATGACAAGACAGAGAAATACGCAGCAGATGAAGCAGCAAGGTAAAAACTCACAAGAACAAACAATTGGAGAGTAAATGGGCAGCCTACTGGGAAAAAAATTCAGAGTAATGCTAGTAAAGATGATCCAAAATTTGGAAATAGAATGGAGAAAATACAAGAAATGTTTAACAAGGAACTAGAAGAACTAAAGTGCAAGCAAACAATGATGAAAAACACAATAAATGAAATTTAAAATTCTCTACAAGGAAACAACAGCAGAATAACTGAGCAGAATAATGGATATGTGACCTGGAAGAAAAAATAGTGGAAAAAACTACCATAGAGCAAAATAAAAAAGAATGAAAATAATTGAGGACAGTCTCAGAGACCTCTGGGACAACATTAAATGCACCAATATTCGAATTGTAGGGATCCCAGAAGAAGAAGAGAAAAACAAAGGTACTGAGAAAATATTTGAAGACGTTATACTTGAAAACATCCCTGATATGGGAAAGGAAATACTCAATTAAGTCCAGGAGGCTCAGAGAGCCTCATACAGGGTAAATCAATGGAGAAACGTGTTAAAACACGTATTAATCAAACTATCAAAAATTAAATACAAAGAAAAAATATTAAAAGCAGCAAGGGAAAAGCAACAAAAAACGTACAAGAGAATCCCCAAAAGGTGAACAGGTGAACATTCAGCAGAAACCCTGCAAGCCAGAAGGGAGTGGTAGGACATATTTAAAGTGATGAAAGGGAAAAACCTACAACCAAGATTACTCTACCCAGCAATGATCTCATTCATATTTGACAGAGAAAATAAAAACATTAGAGACAGGCAAAAGCTAAGAGAATTGAGCACCACCAAACCAGCATTACAAAAAATGCTAAAGGAACTTCTCTAGGCAGGAAACACAAAAGAAGGAAAAGACCTACAATAACAAACCCAGAATAATTATGAAAATGCTAATAGGAACATATATATCAATAATTATCTTAAATGTAAATGAATTAAATGCTCCAACCAAAAAAAACATAGATTAGCTGGATAGATACAAAGCCAAGACCCATATACATGCTGTCTACAAGACACCCACTTCAGACCTAGGGACACATACAGACTGGAAGTGAGGGGATGGAAAAAGATATTCTATGCAAATGGAAATCAAAAGAAAGCTGGAGTAGCAATTCTCATATCAGACACAATAGACTTAAAATAAAGACTATTACAAGAGACAAAGAAGGACACTACCTAATGATCAAGGGATCAATCCATGAAGATGATATAACAATTGTAAATATTTATTCACCCAAATAAGAGCACCTCGAAACATAAGGCAAATGCTAACAGCCATAAAAGGGGAAAATGACAGTAACATGATCAGAGCAGGGGACTTTAACACCCCACTTTCACCAAAGGACAGATCATCCAAAATAAAAGTAAATAAGGAAACACAAACTTTAAATGATACATTGAACAAGATGGACTTAATTGGTATTTACAGGACCTTCCATCCAAAAACATCAAAATACACTTTCGTCTCAAGTGCTCATGGAACATTCTCCAGGATAGATCATATCTTGGGTCACAAATCAAGCCTTGGTAAATTTAAGAAAGTTGAAATTGTGTCACGTATCTTTTCCAACAACAATGCTATGAGACTAGATATCAATTACAGGAAAAAACTGTAAAAAATACAAACACATGGAGGCTAAACAATACAGTACTAAATAGCCAAGAGATCACCAAAGAAATCAAAGAGGAAATCAAAAAATACCTAGAAACAAATGACAATTAAAACATGACTATCCAAATCCTATGGGATGCAGCAAAAGCAATTCTAAGAGGGAATTTTATAGCAATATAATCTTACCTCAAGAAACAAGAAACAACTCAAATAAACAACCAAACATTACACCTAAAGCAATTAGAGAAAGAAGAAGAAGAACAACAAAAAATACAAAGTTAGCAGAAGGAAAGAAACCATAAAGATCAGATCAGAAAGAAATGAAGGAAACAATAGCAAAGATCAATAAAACTTAAAGCTGGTTCCTGGAGAAGGTAAACAAAATTGATAAACCATTAGCAAGACTCATCAAGAAAAAAAAATGGGAGAAGACTCAAATCAGTAGAATTAGAAATGAAAAAGGAGAAGTAACAACTGACACTGCAGAAATACAAAGGATCATGAGAGATTACTACAAGCAACTCTATGCCAATAAAATGGACAACCTGGAAACTCTATGCCAATAAGATGGACAACCTGGACAAATTCTTAGAAATGCACAACCTGCCGAGACTGAACCAGGAAGAAATGGAAAATATAAAGGAACCAATCACAAGCACTGAAATTGAGACTGTGATTAAAAGTCTTCCAACAATCAAAAGCCCAGGACCAGAGGGCTTCACAGGCAAATTCTATCAAACATTTAGAGAAGAGCTAACACCTATCCTTCTCAAACTCTTCCAAAATGTAGCAGAGGGAGGAACACTCCCAAAATCATTCCATGAGGCCACCATCACCCTGATAACAAAACCAGATGAAGATGTCACAAAGAAAGAAAACTACAGTCCAATATCACTGATGAACATAGATGCAAAAATCCTCAACAAAATACTAGCAAACATAATCCAACAGCACATTAAAAGGATCATACATCATGGTCAAGTTGGGTTTATCCCAGGAATGCAAGCATTCTTCAATATACACAAGTCAATCAATGTAATACACCATATTAACACACTGAAGGATAAAAACCATATGATCATCTCAATGGATGCAGGGAAAGCTTTTGACAAAATTCAACACCGATTTAAGATAAAAACGTCCAGAAAGTAGGCATAGAGGGAACTTACCTGAACATAATAAAGGCCATATATGACAAACCCATAGCCAACATCCTTCTCAATGGTGAAAAACTGAAAGCATTTCCTCCAAGATCAGGATCAAGACAAGGTTAGCCACTCTCACCACTATTATTCAACATAGTTTTGGAGGTTTTAACCACAGCAATCAGAGAAGAAAAAGAAATAAAAGGAAGCCAAATCAGTAAAGAAGAAGTAAAGCTGTCACTCTTTGCAGATGACATGATATTATACATAGAGAATCCTAAAGATGCTACCAGAAACCTGCTAGAGCTAATCAATGAATTTGGTAAAGTAGCAGGATACAAAATTAATGCACAGAAATCTCTTGCACTCCTCTACACTAACGACGAAATTTCTGAAAGAGAACTTAAGGAAACACTCCCATTTACCATTGCAACAAAAAGAATAAAATACCTAGAAATAAACCTACCTAAGGAGACAAAAACCTGTATGCAGAAAACTATAAGACACTGATGAAAGTAACTAAAGATGATACAAACAGATTGAGATATATACCATGTTCTTGGATTGGAAGAATCAACATTGTGAAAATCACTATAATACCCAAAGCAATCTACACATTCAATGCAATCCCTATCAAGCTACCAATGGTCCTTTTCAAAGAACTATAATGAAAAATTTCACAATTTGTATGGAAACACAAAAGACCCTGAATAGCCAATGCAATCCTGAGAAAGAAAAACAGAGCTGGAGGAATCAGCCTCCCTGACTTCAGACTATACTACAAAGCTATAGTCATCAAGACAGTAGGGTACTGGAACAAAAACAAAAATATAGAACAATGGGACAGGATAGAAAACCCAGAGATAAACCCATGCACATATGGTCACCTTATCTTTGATAAAGGAGGCAAGAATACACAATAGAGAAAAGACAGCCTCTTCATTCAGTGGTGCTGGGGAAACTGGACAGCTACATGTAATAGAATGAAATTAGAACACTCCCTAACACCATACACAAAAATAAACTCAACATGGATTAAAGACCTAAATGTAAGGTCAGACACTGTAAAGCTCTTAGAGGAAAACATAGGCAGAACACTCTATGACATAAATCACAGCAAGATCCTTTTTGAACCACCTCCTAGGGAAATGGAAATAAAAACAAAAATAAACAAATGGGACCTAATGAAACTTAAAAGCTTTTGCACAGCAAAGGAAACCATAAACAAGACCAAAAGACAACCCTCAGAATGAAAGAAAATACTTGCAAATGAAGCAGCTGACAAAGGATTAATCTCCAAAATATACAAGCAACTCATGCAGCTCAATATCAAAAAAATCAAACAACCCAATCCACAACTGAGCAGAAGACCTAAATAGACATTTCTCCTAAGAAGATATACAGATTGCCAACCAACACATGAAAGGATGCTCAACATCACTAATCATTAGAGAAATGTAAATCAAAGCTACAATGAGGTATCACCTCACACCGGTAAGAATGATCATCATCAAAAAATGTACAACCAATAAATGCTGGAGAGGGTGTGGAGAAAAGGGAACCCTCTTGCACTGTTGGTGGGAATGTATATTGATACAGCCACTATGGAGAACAGTATGGAAGTTCCTTTAAAACTAAAAACAGAACTACCATATGACCCAGTAATCTCACTACTGGGCATATACCCTGAGAAAACCATAATTCAAAAAGAGTCATGTACCATAATGTTCATTGCAGCACTATTTACAATAGCCAGGACATGGAAGCAACCTAAATGTCCATCGAGAGATGAATGGATAAAGAAGATGTGGCACATATATACAATGGAATATTACTCAGCCATAAAAGGAAATGAAATTGAGTTATTTGTAGTGAGGTGGATGGACCTAGAGTCTGTCATACAGAGTGAAGTAAGTCAGAAAGAGAGAAACAAATACCATATGCTAACACATATATATGGAATCTAAAAAAAAGAATGGTTCTGATGAAACTAGGGGCAGTACAGGAATAAAGACGCAGACGTAGAGAGTGGACTTGAGGACACGGAGAGGGGGAAGGGTAAGCTGGGATGAAGTGAAAGAGTGCAATTGACATATATACACTACCAAATGTAAAATAGATAGCTAGTGGGAAACAGCTGCATAGCACAGGGAGGTCAGTTCTGTGCTTTTTGATCACCTAGAGGGCTGAGATGGGGAGGGTGGAAGGGAGATGCACGAGGGAGGGGATATGGTGATATATGTATACGTATAGCTGATTCACTTTGTTATAACGCAGAAACTAACACACTATTGTAAATCAATTATACTCCAATAAAGATGTTAAAAAATAAACAAATAAATAAATACCACCTTCAAATCATCTTCAAACTATGATTTTTCTTTTTTTTGATTCTCATTTATTCATTCTATCATATGTATATATATTTGTTTGTTCATTTAAACGTCTAGTCAGTCAGTCAGTCAGTGAATCAGTTGTCTTCTTGTTCTAATTGACTGTTCATCCCAAATTCTCTCTTGGATCAAGTCTTTAAGTTCCTGCCAGAATCTGTTAAGCATTGGTTACAAATTCGAAGTGTCATGCCAGGGCAGCCAACCGCAACATAAAAAACTGGAGAATCCTAACCAATCTAGCATACCTGGTCATCTCACTTCATACTAAGAAAGAGAAATACATTTGATAATATATTGGATATTTTGCCCCAGACTTTCATGTAAGATTATGGTGATCAATACCATAATAATGGTTAATATTCTCAGTGCTCTCCCCATTCCCCACCTCCAGAAAGTTTTTAAAATATTTTCCAACTTAAGTAAGTAGCTAATCTAAGCAAGTTCAAATCAAAACTTTATTTCATTACACTGATGGAGGAGGAAGGAAATTGAACAGCCATTTAAAGTTTTAAAAGCAAGAGTTAGAATCTAAAATGAGCTAATGGAAACAGAAATATATGGATGTTCATCTCAGGAAACCCTATACGACTCTGTTCCCAGTTTGGATAAGAGTGAAAAAGATGAGTGATATGTGTGGAAAACAAGTTTAAATAATATGAAAAGCTGTATTGGAATTAATGTTTGGATACATGCCCTATCTTCAATTGTTCTTTTTGTGTAGAGAGGTATATGAAACATACTTGGCTCTTATTTTTAAAATTGCAATTAATTAAAACTATTATTTTGGATAAGGTTAAACTAACCACCAATTTGAATACTATTTTTCATTATTAGCCTTGGTCATGACTAATAAAGGACTTTATAAATATACATTTTTTAGAAGCTATCTTATTTTAAGACAGTATTTAAGGTGCTGAGTGAATTATGCTTTAAACGTGCACATTTTTGCTTGGTTTCTATAAATTCGTAATTATGCCACTATCTGAAGGTCCATTGCAACCTAATAATTAAGAGAGTCTCTAGAATACCTTTGTTATTAGCTCTCTATTCAGTCAAGATGAGAGCAAATTGTCTCATGTTCTCCACTACTACCAACTCCATCCATATACATACACAAACATTCCACTCTACTGACCTCTCCCATGTGCCTTTGCTCCTGTGTCATCACATTATATTTTTAAAAGATTGAGGAGAGGAAGAAAGTAAAGAGAATCACAAAACCTGGTGTTTCAGTAATTACTTATTTTCATGATTTCATTGGGGTAAGGGCTCTTGTTTAAAATGTCCCAGTAATTTAATTTTAGTATGTGCTAAAATTTGAGTATATAGTACTTTAATTTTAGTATGAATTCTAGAGAGTTCACTGTCACTAAATTGATCCTTTCTATCTTAGCCTCACTTCCATATAATTTGGAAAGAGAAGTGGAGAATTTTTAAAGATGTAGATTGCAAATATTTAGTTCAGAGTTAATGCTAACATTAAAGAGACTGGGTATGACTTGAAATGTAATCATTTGCTTAAAATAATATAATATCTAAGCCATAGTGAAGATGACTGGCATGAATATCTCACTAGTTACCTAAGACAAAAGAAACATGTAAATGTCTTAGTTTATAGATAATTATGTGATAGAGTAGATGGGTTTTAAATGATTTTTCTCTGGCTGAAATCTTCTTTTCTTTTTTACTTTTACATTGTTTCACCAAAGAGCTTTTTATGATATTGTGACATTGTACACATTCAGGAAACATTTAATCTAAGAATCATTATTTCTATAAGCGCAACTGGTAATTCTACATATGAATATATTAGGTAATAGAGTAGGATTAGAAATATATATAGAGAGAGGATGAGTGTGTACCAAACAGAAAATGCTCTACTGTTTGTTTTTATTGTTTCTAGAGCCCATAGTATAAGCACATGCGTGAGAATTGTGAGTACATGCTACCTTACAAAATGTGAAATTCAACATAAAAATTGGAGGAAAATACCGGAATGAAATTCTACCAAAGAGCATTAAAATAGCTTGTTTAATTGAAGTAAGAGAAGGGATGGGAGGGTAAACTTCAGTCTAATTTACTTATGTTAACGTTTATATAATTCATTTATTTGGAACAATCTGTAAGTAAGACGGAGCAAATGCCCTCTCTCCCCATCCTATTTGCATCCTGACTCAAAAACATGGCAATTCTCCAATAAAGATAGTACACATGAAGCTATAATCCCCTACTGAAATCTCCATTTTCCTTCTTTAGAATGTACTGACAAACCATATCAATTGATTGCTGCTTGGTTAATTTTAAATGATTAACCTACTCAAACTTTTGATATCTGAAATTTTCTAAAAGTAGATTGAATATTTATTTTAATAACACTGAATTCACTGAAATATGCATGCTCAGGAATTAGAAAACCAGATTACTAGTCTTTACAATCAAACCTAATGTCTTTTTAGAAGTAAATAAAGTTTGATGAAGTTACTCAGAATTTCACAGCTCTTTCTCAGATGCCTGTTTTCTTTGATTATACACAGTGTACTTGCCATCATTCTGTTATCTACCACTATCTCTGTGCAGTAGATTTTAAAACCAGACGACAGATTTAAAGATATATTTCAAGTAAAATTTACTGCACACCAAATTAGCAACAAGTTTTCTGAAGTTTCCTGGTGCCTGAGCCATGTAAGTCACTTCCTCTCATCACCTTCACTGAATGCTCTCACCTACTTCCTGCACTAAACACCACAACAGAAAAGAATACATATATAGCACAATAGTGTCTCTGTTTTGAAATTTAGATAACTTAGGTTATAAAATTCCCATCCTCAATTCAACAGGTTTTTGTGAAAAATAAGGTGAGTTCATATGTATTTCCAGATTCTTTGGTTTAGATCATTCCAAAATTTATGTCAAACATATGCTCATAATATATGTATACATAGATATATACATTTGCATACCAACTCACAACAATGATTAAACTCTTAAAGATACCTGGATAGTAAAATCCTTGAAACCTGGATATTTTACAAATCATCTAACAAATACTAAGTCATCAAACAGCCCAGAAATTGGACTATGTAATCTTTGAAGTGACTTTCAACTCAGCAAGCCTATCATTCTCTATCCTACTCCTGAGATAAGTGGCCACTTATAAGGCTGTTCTATGTTCACCTTATCTTAAATAGCTTCCTCACCATACCCCACTCTATTCCCCTACTATGCTTTATTTTTTATCATGTAACTTATCACAACTGACAGTATATTATGCAACTATTTGTCTGCTTATATTCCATGGCATGAGCCTGTACTGTATCTGTCACCTTTACCACTGAATATCTAGCACCAGAAATATGCCTGGAACACAGTAAGTACTTGAGAAGGATCTGTTGAATTAATAAATGTATGTGTAGTTGTCCCAGCTAAATCATAACTAATGCTAAAATCAGAAAAAATGTAAATTAGTCCTTTACATTCTCAAACTGAAAGGCATATGGTTAAGATAGTGGCACTCATAAAAACTAAAATGGGGTGGGGGGGATGAGGAGAGGCCAGTTTTAGAATAACAGAAATTAATGATATGGAAGAAATATAATTCCTAAATACAGTGAGTGGAATTTGGATCTTGAGCCAAACAGACAATAGTAAAAGGACATATTTAGACAATCAGGGATATGTAAATAAGGACTGGATATTAAATGATAACTATTGATATATTGTTATATTTTTAGTTATGATGATGGAATTTTAATGCAAATATCCTTATTTATCTTCTCTGGAAAACAAACTGAGGCATTTAGGGGAGAAATAACATTATGTCAGAAATCGTTTAAAAGTACTCCAACTTTTAAAAAGGAACACTTTTGAACTCATTCTATGAGGGCACCACCATCCTGATACCAAGAAAAAAGAAAATTACACGCCAATATCACTGATTAATATAGATGCAAAAATCCTCAACAAAATACTAGCAAACTTAATCCAACAAAATATTAAAAGGATTGTACAACATAATCAAGTGGGATTTATCCCAGGGATACAACAATTCTTCAGTATACATAAATCAGTCAATGTGATACCACATTAACAAACTGAAGAATAAAAACCATATGATCTTCTCAATAGATGCAGAAAAAGCTATCAATAAAATTCAACACCGATTTATGATAAAAACTATCCAGAAAGTGGGCATAGAGGGAATATACCTCAACATAATAAGGGCCATATATGACAAACACAGAGCAAACATCATTCTCAACAGTGAAAAACTGAAAGCATATCCTCTAAGATCAGGAACAAGGCAGAAATGTCCATTGTCACCACTTTTATTCAGCATAGTTCTAGAAGTGCTAGCCACAGGAATCAGAGAAGAGAAAGAAATAAAAGGAATCTAAATTGGAAATGAAGAAGTAAAATTGTCACTGTTTGCAGATGACATGACACTATACATAGAAAATCCTAAAGATGCTACCAAAAAACTACTAGAGCTCATCAATGAATTTGGTAAAGTTGTTAAGTTACAGTATTAATACACAGAAATCTTTTGCATTCCTATACAATAACAATGAAAGATCAGAAAGAGAAATTAAGGAAGCAATCCCATTTACCATTGCATCAAAAAGAATGAAATACCTAGGAATAAACCTACATAAAGAGGCAAAAGACCTGTACTCAGAAAACTTCTGGACACTGATGAAAGAAATAAAAGATGACACAAACAGATGGAGAGATATACCATGTTCTTGGATTAGAAGAATCAATAATGTGAAAAAGACTATACATCCCAAGTCAATCTATAGGTTCAATGCAATCCCTGTCAAACTAACAATAGCATTTTTCACAGAATTAGAACAAAAAATTTTACAATTTGTATGGAAACGCAAAAGACCCTGAATAGCCAAAACAAGCTTGAGAAAGAAAAACAGAGCTGGAGAAATCAGGCACCCTGACTTCAGACAGTACAACAAACTACAGTCATCAAAACAGTATGGTTCTGGCACAAAAACAGAAATATAGATCAATGGAACAGGTTAGAAAGCCCAGAGGTAAACCCACGCACCTATTGTCACCTAATCTATGACAAAGAAGGCAAGAATATACAATGGAGAAAAGACAGTCTCTTCAATAAGTGGTGCTGGGAAAACTGGACAGCTACATATAAAAGAATAAAGTTAGAACACTCCCTAACACCATACACAAAAATAAACTCAAAATGGATTAAAGACCTAACTGTAAGGTCAGACACTGTAAAACTCTTAGAGGAAAACATAGGCAGAACACTCTTTGAGATAAATTGCTGCAAGACCTTTATTCACCCACCTCCTAGAGTAATGAAAATAAAAACAAAAATAAACAAATGACCCCTAATTAAACTTCAAAGTTTTGCACAGCAAAGGAAACCATAAACAAAACAAAAAGACAACCCTCAAATGACCAAAACGCACATTATTAGAGAAATGCAAGTCAAAACTATAATGAGGTATCACCTCACACTGGTCAGAATGGTCATCATCAAAAATTCTACAAACAATAAATGCTGGAGATGGTGTGGAGAAAAGGGAACCTTCTTACACTATTGGTGGGAATGTAAATTGGTGCACCCACTATGGAGAAATGTATGGAGGTTCCTTAAAAAACTAAAAATAACTAAAATATTATCCAGCAATCCCACTCCTGGGCGTATATTCAAAGAAAACCATAATTCAGAAAGATACATGCACCCTTATGTTATGTTCACTGCAGCACTATTTACAATAGCCAGGACATGGAAGCAACCTAAATGTCCATCCATGGATGAATGGATAAAGAAGATATTGTACATATATACAATGGAACATTACTCAGCCAAAAATAAAATAAATGAAATAATGCCATTTGCAGCAACATCGATGGACCTAGATGTTGCCATACTGAGTGAAGTAAGTCAGACAAAGACAAATATCATATGATATCACTTATATGTGGAATCTAAAAAAAAATATTACAAATGAGCTTATTTACAAAACAGAAGTAGAGTCACAGATGTAGATAACGAACTTATGTTACCAATGGGGCAGGAAGGGGGAGGGATAAATTGAGAGACTGGGATTGACATATATACACTACTATATATAAAATAGATAACTAATAAAAACCTACTGTATAGCAAAGGGAACTCTACTCAGTACTCTGTAGTGACCTATATGGGAAAGGAATCTGAAAAAGTGGATATATGTATATGTATAACTGATTCATTTTGCTGTACAGCAGAAACTAACACAACATTGTAAATCAGCCATACTCCAATAAAAATTAATTTAAAAACTAAAATTATTCCGAAGTTAAAAAAAGTACTCCAACTTTTAAAAAGAGTTAAGGGAATAGATCAAACAAATATGGCAAAACATTGATGGTTTTTAAGTTGGATAATGGGTTCATGGAATCCTCTTGTACACCTGACCTGCAATTTTTCCTTCTTAAAAAGTTAATAGGAAAAATGTGATGGTGGCATAGAAGAAAATATATATTATCTGAATAAATTGAGTGTATTCTGGAGAAAGAAGTTCAGTTATTACTTCCTTGTCTTTTCCATTCTCTTTCAGTTGTTACTTTTGGAAAAAAATCAAGGAACAATATTTGAATTCCAATGCTCCTGTGGCTAAGTGTATCCAAAGGAATGTAGAGGATTGAGGAGTCTGTAGATAATTGGAACCAGTCTTGGTAAAGTAAGGCCACAAAACCTTCTTCTTCATTAACTGACTAATTTTTGTTTGCTCTTATCTGAAATTGTAGATAATTGACTTGATGAGTACTCAACATGCCTTGTAGTTACTGCCATGAAGAGCAAACTCTTCTGGTATAATTTTAACTGGGTCCTCTCTATATCAAGTGAGTAATATAAATTTCTTCCTTTTGAAAATTTTAGTTTATTAACTTTCAATGAATTGGGAAGTATACTTTACCAGTATTTTCTACTAAAGGAAAAAAGAGGAGATGGAAGATGACTTGGCTTTCTAAACATGAAGTCTCCACAGTCATGAGACAGTTTATACAGTCTATACATCCAAATGAATGTTTTGTCTTCTAAGTAGTTACCCTTGGAGACAATATAATATTTTTGGAGTTCACATTCTTTTGGAATTGCTCTCAGTGTCTAGGTAAAATATTTCTCATGATCAAGGGGTCACACGTTAATCATGATTTTGATTTCCGAAAATAAATAGAAGTTATTCAGTGTTACGCCCTGTGAATAAGATGGATGGACAAGCCTGCTAATTGAGATCTTGGTGAAAGACAAATGCTACCATAAATAAATGAGGCTCATTATATTCTGTGGCATGTAAATTGAGTCTGGGATTACACTCAGGACTAGGCTGTTAGCAAATGTGTAGCATCACTTAATAATTAAGGATGAGGTGAATTGAACAAAAAAATAGGAGGGAAAATAAATACATTTCCACATTCCTCTTGACCCCAATTCTACAATATCACCTCCTCATATCTGAATATCTATCTACTAGTGTGGATGAGTATGGCTGAGGAAGACAATTCAGAACAACAGTCATTTCTACACCCAGTACCACAGGAAAGGATGCTCCTTTGATTTATTGTTACTGCAGCAGTTCTGCCTTGTGGGTTGCAGGATCTGCTGTTGCACACAGGCTCTGTCGAAAAGAAGCCAAAAGAAGCCATATATATATATATATATATATATATATATATATATATATATACACACACACACACACACACACACACACACACATGAGTATATATATATTCATGTAACACAAGGATCCAAAACATATGGGACACAGCAAAAGCAGTTAAAAGAGGAAAGTTTATAGCAATACAAGTCAAACTCAGGAACCAAGAAAAATCTCAGATAAGTAACCTCACCTTACACCTAAAGGAACTAGAAAGAGAAGAACAAAAAAAACCAATATCAATGGAATAAAATTAAACATAAAGATCAGAGCAGAAATAAATGATACAGAGACTAAAAAAAAAACAATATATCAATGAGACTAAGAGCTAGTTCTTTGCAACGAAAAACAAAATTCATAAACCCTTAGCCAAAAGAGAGAGGGCCCAAATCAATAAAATCAGAAATGAAAAAGCAGAGATTACAAATGGCACGACAGAAAGACAAAGGATCAAAAGATATTGTAACAATGATACACTAATAAAATAGACCACCTAGAAGAAATGGAAAAATTCCTAGACATGTACAATCTCTCAAGACTAAATTAGTAAGAAATAGAAAATATGAACAGATAAATTACCAGTAATGAAATTGGATCAGTAATAAATAAAACACCCTCAACAAACAAAAGTCCAGGACCAGTTGGTTTCACAGGTGAATTCTACATAACATTTAGAGATGTTATCCTTCTCAAAGTGCAGAGAAAGGAATGCTTCTGAAGTCATTCTACAAGGCTAGCATCACCCTGATATCAGAACCAGACAAAATATCACAAAACAAAGGAAATTACAGGCCAACATCACTGATGGACATAGATGAGAAAATTCTCAAAAAATATTAGCAAACTGATTTCAGCAATACATTAAAATTATCATACACCATGATCAAGTGGGATTTGTCCCAGGGATGCAAGGGTGGCTCAGTATCCACAAATCAATCAATGTGATACACCACATTAACAAATTAAAGAATAAAAATCATATGATCATTTCAAAGATGCAGAAAAAGCTTTTGACAAAGTTCAACATCCATTTATCATAAAAACTCGCAACAAAGGGGGTATAGAGGGAGCACACATCAACAAAATAAAGACAATAATATGACAAGCTAACCTCATACTCAATGGTGAAAAGCTGAAAGGATTTTCTCTAAGATCAGGAACAAGACACTTAGGTCCACGCTAACTATTTTTATTCAACATAGTATTAGAAGTTCTAGCTACAAAACATTAGACAAGAAAAAGAAATAAAAGAAACCTAAATTGAAAAGGAAGAATTAAAACTGTCGCTGTTTGCAAATGATATGATTCTTTACATAGAAGATCCTAAAGACACACCAAAAAACGACTAGAAGTCATCTGTGAATTTGGTAAATTTGTAGGATACAAAATTAATATACAGAATTTTGTTGTCTTTCTATACACTAACAGTGAACTTTGGAAAGAGAAATTAAGAAAAAAAAATCCATCTACAATTGTGTCAAAAATAATAAAATAACCAAGAGCAAATATATCTAAGGAGGTAAAAATACCTGTATTCAGAAAATTGTAAGACATTGATGAAAGAAATTGAAGATGACATAAACAGATGGAACGATATACTGTGCTCATGGATTTGAAGAATAAATATTCTTGAAAATGACCATACCACTCAAGGAAATCTACAGTGTCAATGCAATCCCTATCAAAATACCAATGGCATTTTTCACAGAACTAGAACAAATAATTCTAAAATTTGTGTGGAAACACAAATGATCTTGAATAGCCAAAACAATCTTGAAAATGAAGAATAAAGCTGGAGATATCACACTCCCTGGTTTCAAATTATAATACAAAGTTAAAGTAATCAGAACAGTATTGTACTGGCACAAAAAAAAGACACATAGATCAATGGAACAGAACAGAGAGCCCAGAAAGGAACCCACACTTTATGAGCAATTAATCTATGACAAGGGAGGTGAGAATATACAATGGGGGAAAGACAGCCTCTTCAATAAATGTTTGGATAACAAGACATCTGCATGAAGAAGAATCAAACTGGACTATTTTTTCACTCCATGCACAAAAATAAATTCAAAATGGACTAAAGACGTACATGTAAGACCTGAAAGCTTAACACTTCTAGAAAGAAACATAGGTACTAAGCTCTTTCACATTGGTCTTAGCAATATTTTTTGATATGTCTCCTCAGGCAAGGGAAACAAAAGCAAAAATAAACAAATGGAACTACATCAAACTAAAAAGCATTTGCAAAAAGAAGGAAACTATCAACAAAATGAAAAGGCAGCCTACTGAGTGGAAGAAGATATTTGTAAATGATATATCAGATAAAGAGTTAATACCCAACATATACAAAGAATTCATACAACTCAGCATCATAAAAACAAACAATGTGATTAAAAAATGTGCAGAGGATCTGAATAGACATTTTCCAAAGAAGACATACAGATGGCCAACAGGCATGTGAAAAGATGCTTAACATCACTAATCTTCAGGAAAATGAAAATCAAAACTACAATAAGATATCACCTACCACCTGTTAGAATGGCTATTATCAAAAAGACAACAAATAACAAGGGTTGGCTAGGATCTGAAGAAAAGGGAACCCTCACGCACTGTTGGTGAGAATATAAATTGGTATAGCCAGTATGGAAAACCATATGGAGATTCCTCAAAAAAATAAATATAGAACACTATATGATCCAGCAATTTCACTCCTGGGTATTTATCCAATGAAAATAAAAACACTAATTCAAAGAGATATACACACCCCTATGTTCACTGCAGCATTAGTTATAATAGCCAGGATATGAACACAACCTAAGTACGTATCAATAGATGAATGGATAGAGAATATGTGGTATCTATGTATATAAAATGGGATATTACTCAGCCATCAAAAAGAATGAAATCTTGACATTTGCAACCCCCTGGTTGGACCTAGAGGGTACTACGCTAAGTGAAATAAGTCAGATACAGAAAGACAGAACTGTATGATTCCACTTATATGTGGAATCTAAAAAACAAAACAAATGAATAAACATAACAAAACAAAAACTGAGTTATAGATACACAGAACAAACAGGTGGTTGCCAGAGGGGAAAGGGGTTGGGAGGAGGAAAAATATAGGTGAGGGAGATTAAGAAGTACAAACTTCCAGTTGTAAAATAAATAAGTCATAGGTATTACACATACAGTGTGAGGAATATAGTGAATAACTATGTAATATCTTTGTATGGTGACATGTAGTTAGTAGACTTATCATGGTGATCATTTTGAAATGTATAGAAATATCAAATCACTATGTTGTGTAACAGGAAGTAACATAGTGTAGGTCAACTATAATTCAAAAACAAACAAACAAATAAACAAAGTCATAGAAAAAGTGATCAGATTTGTAGTTACCAGAGGTGGGGGTAGGAGAAGGGGAAATTAGTTGAAGTCAGTCAAAAGGTACAAACTCTCAGTTATAAAATAAGTAAGTACTAAGGATGTAATGTATGACATGATAAATATAATTAACACTGCTTCATGTCATATATGAAAGTTGTCAGAGTAAATCCTGAGTTCTCATGACAAGGAAAAGTATTTTTTTCTATTTGTTTAATATTTTATCCATATGAGATGATGAATGTTCACTAAACTTATTGTGATAATCATTTCATGATGTATGTAGGTCAAATCATTATGCTGTACACCTTAAACTTATACAGTGCTCTATGTCAATTATATCTCAATAAAACTGGAAGAACAAATACATATATATTTATATATAATTGACATACAATAAAGTTCACCATTTTAAAGGGTGTTAGTGTTCAGTGACATTCAGTGTTAGTTAGTAAATTTACAGAGTTATGCAACTATCATCATTATCTAATTCCAGAAGATTTCATCACCCCCTAAAGAAACTCCATGTAAATTAGCACTCAATCCTCTTTACTTCCTCACCCCTGACCCTGACAACCATTAATCTAAGTCTTGTCTCTATGGTTTTTCCTATTCTGGACATTTCATATACATTGTATTGTATAATGTGCAACAATTTGTTAAGTGACTACTTTCACTTAACATAAAATTTTCATTCATACTTTAGTATGCCTCAGTACTTCATTCATTTTTATTGTTGTTCCTTTATGTGGATATACCACATTTTGTTTATCCACTCATCAACTGATAGGCATTTGAGTTGGTTTCATTCTTTTATTTTTGGCTGTGCTGGGTCTTCGGTTCGTGCGAGGGCTTTCTCTAGTTGCGGCAAGTGGGGGCCACTCTTCGTCGCAGTGCGGGAACCGCTCTTCATCGCGGTGCGCGGGCCTTTCACTATCGCGGCCCCTCCCGTTGCGGGGCACAGGCTCCAGACGCGCAGGCTCAGTAGTTGTGGCTCACGGGCCCAGCCGCTCCGTGGCATGTGGGATCTTCCCAGACCAGGGCTCGAACCCGTGTCCCCTGCATTAGCAGGCAGATTCTCAACCACTGCGCCACCAGGGAAGCCCTGGTTTCATTCTTTAACTCTTATGAATAATACTGCTATAAACACCTGTATATAAGCTTTACTGAGGGGACACACATTTTCATTTATCTTGGGCATATAATTAGGAGTGGAATTTCTTGGTCATATGCTAACTCTATGCTTAACTTTCTGAAGAACTACCAAACTCTTTTCCAAAGTGCCTATTTTCCCATTTTACATTCCTACCAGTAGTGCAATAAGTTTCTGGTTTCTCCATTCTCATCAACATTTGTCAGTGCCTGCCTTTATGATTAGAGACATCCTAGTGGATATGTGGTTTTGATTTGCTTTTCTCTTATAACTAATGATGTTGAGCCTCTTTTCATGTGCTTATCGGTATATCCTCCTTAGAGAAAGCCTATCAAAACACTTTTTCCATGTCCATAAGTTTAATTGGTTTTTTATTGTTGAGTGTGAGAGTTCTTCATATACTCTGGATACAAGTTCCATGTCAGACATATGTTTTACAAATATTTTCTCCCACTTTGTAGATTGTCTTTTGACTTTCTTTGTGGGCCTTTACATCACAAAAGATTTCAATTTTGATGAAGCCCAATTTATTTTTTCTTTTATCACTTATGTTTTTTGTATCCTATCTAAGAAACCATTGCCTAACCTGAGGTCAAGAAGATTTATTCCTATGCTGTATTCTAAGAATTTTATAGTTTGTCTCTTATATGTAGGCCTTTATCCATTTTGAGTTAATTTTTGTGCTAATTTTTGTGCATGGTATGTGATATGGTAAATTTATACTTTTGCATATGGATATACAGTTATCTCAGCACCATTTGTTGAAATGATTATTCTTTCCCCTCATTGTATATCCTCAGCACATTTGACTTTATCAATTGATCATAAATGTAAGGATTTTTCTGGACTTTCAATTCTGTTCCATTAATCTATATGTCTATCCTTATGCCAGTACCACACATTCTTTATTATTATGGCTTTGCAGTAAATTTTGAAATTGAGAAATGTGAGTCCTCTGACTTTGTTCTTTTTCAAGATTACTTTTGGAATTTTTAGTCTCTTGCATTTCCATATTAATTTTAGGATCATCTTATCAATTACTGCACAAAAACCAGCTGGGATTTTGGTAGGGATTACAGTGAATCACTAGATCAATTTGAGCAGTATTGTCATATTAACAGTATTAAGTCTTCCAATCTATTAACATGGAATATCTTTATGTTTATTTAGATCTTTAATTTCCTTAAATGTTTTTGATAATGTATTATTGATAATATAATCCGTAAAGTGGATAGTGCTTTGCAGTTTACAGAGATCTATCACACACATTGTCTCAATGTTGACAGCAACCTGGTAGTAGGACAAAGAGAGGGGTGTAACTTGCCAAACCCTATATGGGAATTTCATAAAAGCACAAAACTTAGATCCCTTGACTAACTTCTCTGCTCTTACCCTACACCATACCACCAATCTCAAGAACTCTATCAGTCTCTAAGCACCCTTGTTCATTTAAATTTCCCCTTATCTCACCCTCCACCCCATCAATGGACACTAAAGTTGTGATCTTTTGAGAACTTTGCTTATTTAAAACTTGAGACCATAAAGTATTTAAAAGTGAATTTAGTTTTATTGTATAAAGTTGTAGTTGAATTTCATGGAGTGATAATACGATTGAGGCTGAGACTGAGTTCGAAGGGAAATACACTTGATGTCTTATGATGGTATTCACTTGATGTCTTATGATGGTATTCAAATGTCAAGCAATTGTATTGCTTTCTGTGCTTCCATGTAGCAGTGGTCCCAGAATTCAGTCACATTAAGGCTATCCATGTTCACAGTTGAAGTCTCCAGGGTCTAGGACAGCTATATTAATATGGGATGGCAATAACAAAGGATTTTTATTATATGATTACTTATATTAAATAAATATTATTATATTTATTATTACAAAAAGCGACTCTGGTCATGATTTTGAAATCTTTGACGTCTTACAATTCCTATTTCTTTTTCAGGTACCCTGCTAAAGCATTAAGTCCTGAAGAGTTTAGTTCAGTTTGATTATTCCAAATGATCCTTAAAAACTTCCATACAGATGTGTCTATATTAGCATCTCTTTTTATGGTAAATGATCTCTTTCTGCACTGTGAATATTTCCTGGAAAATCACCAGCTCTTTCTGTGATTTCTGAACAGTAAATCACCACAGGGAAGAGGAGTAGATGTTAAAGTATTTACTGTTAATTCAAATACTAACAATAGTCAAGTGGAAGAAAATTCTTCATTTAGGTTAAACAGGATGGTGGAAGGGGAAATGTCACTGAGCCTAGTAAAGAAGAAACTTTATCAGAATGCAGCCAAATTAGATGAGACAAAAATATGCAGTTTGTCTGATTTGCCATGGTTCATCAACATAAACATGCTACACAGCAGAGACCAGAAAATTCAGACCCCACCACACATGCTCTACAGAAAATATCAAGTGGTTCAGCTGGACCAGTTCTATATACAACAGTTGGTAGATACTTTCCATTGAGAGACTATGAAATACTACCCTCATATTCTTCAGGGCACCCCAGTGGGGTACTTAGTAATAGGAATGAGCATGACAAAAAACGTGGGCTTCAGAGGAAAGGGTGGGTTGATAAAAAGGAAACTGTATTTAAGGGGATGTTAACAAAGTTGTGCTTACCTCACTATTTTGCCAGAGACAATTCCATTCATTCATTCATTCATTTTGGAACATTTATTCAATAACCATTTTTGAGCACTCCTTTTATGTAGGGCACTAAGAAAGATGCAAAGAAAAACAAAAGTCCTACACTCAATGACTTTAAATTTAATGGGGAAGATGGAAGTGTTCACAATTAACTCTAATGACAAAGGAAAGTGTTAATGAACTATATGTCTCATTTATAAAATAAGGGGGCTAGACTAGACCATATCATCTCTAAAGTCCTTTTTAACTTTAAAATTCTGGCTTTATGATTCTAAATATTAAAACAAGAGAACAACATGTTACAACAGCATAGAAGAGGGAAAGGGCAATATTAATCATGATGAGAGAAATTCAGGAATTTCATGAGAAAGGTGCCATTTGATGTAGACTTTTAGAGGTAAATGTCTGCTAGGAAGAGAAGGTAGGAGAGGGAGATTTCCAATGTAGAGAAATAGCATAAGCAAAGGCTTTATGTCAGAAAAGTATTTTACTTTCTTTGGTAAAAAAACAAAACTTATCTAATTATTAGTCATAAATTAATAATAATATCTGAGGTTTAAAATGAATCTTATTTTAGTTTGACACAGTACTCCTTAGATGTGCTGAGATTAATTTCTATTTTATCAACTTTGCTATTTACACTTTTTAAATGAATATTCTTGTTTAGAGTTCTGTTAATTGTTTCCACAACACTGTTTCACAGTTGGAGTATTTACATATTTTACTCTATTTACATTCCAAGATAGTCACCTGGTCTTAAATACAAATGCTGAACTGAATGTGCATTATTTAAATGACTCTGCCTATTGAACAAAGAATACAAAAATTCTAAAGTTCATGAAAAATATCTCTTGGAGATGTAGAGGCACTAACAAAATATTTTAGTATTTGAAGAAAATTGAGAATTTAATCTGATTGAGATCCTTATGGATAACTCTTACTGACTGCCTATGCTACATGTACAATTTCTTGTGCTAGGCCTTGAAAAGGAGGTCTCTGATTTTAGAGAGTCCAACAATGGGACTAAGATCCAAAAGCACAAATAAACATGCCCAGCAGAATATCAGAAACAGCCACAAAAAAAGATGCAGAAAATAAAACTTCATGAAATCTCACAACTTAAAAATTAAGGTTCTGTATGACCTTCACAGACTCTCAGTGGAATAAGTACCAGGAATTCTGGTCACTTTGCATGACAAATCCTTTAGGATTTTGGTACTTAGAGATGCTCTCTCTCTCTCTCTCTCTCTCTCTCTCCCCACCCCATCCTCCTTCCTTCCCTTCCTCCCTCCTTTATTCTTCCTTTCTTTCTTCTCTCTATTTCTCTTCTTCTTTTCTTTCAGTTTATTTCTTTTCTTTCCTTTTTAATATTTCCTTACTGAAACTGCACTCACTCATCTATACACGATCTTTAGAGCTCTTTACATTTCTATTAATACTTCTGCTCATTACCTTCCCTTCCATCTTCACCATCCTTTTGAGGCCAACATAAGTGTTTGCTACTCAGATACATTTTTCACATCATCCCTTTAATTCCATTTACAAGTTCCACTAATTTCAAAATTTTAAGTTAATTTGGTCCAGCATAGTGTCTGGTGTATATTGGGTTTGACTGGTTTTTATTTCATCTGACATTTATATACATGATGAGGAAAGATAGTCTCTGCAAGGAGAATTACCTTTGGGTGTATTGCATTTTATTTTAATGAATCTCTCCCTAATCTTGCCACAGATTCTAAACTTGAATTCATTAAAATGATTCTAAAAGACTTGGGTCAGAACTTCAGGCTCATTAAAAATATAAACATATTTATTTTGTCTCTCCCTTCCCCTGCTGCTTCTTCAAGTTTGGATGTGTAATACACACACACACACTTTTTAAATTTTTTTTAACATCTTTATTGGAGTATAATTGCTTTACAATGGTGTGTTAGTTTCTGCTTTATAACAAAGTGAATCAGCTATACATATACATATATCCCCATATCTCCTCCCTCTCACACATATTTTTTGTCAAAAAATTTTCTTAAAACAAGGAACATAAAACATCAGTGTGTGTGTGTGTGTGTGTGTGTGTGTGTGCTTTTTCTCCAGAAAGTCATAAAGAACTGGTACCCTTTCATCTTGATTTGTGAATAAGTTTTGTCTGTTATGGCTTCATATTTCATGGTGTTGAGTTTCTTCATGCACAAGGTAGGCACTTTATCTGAGGTTACGCATTCTCTATCTCTAAGAGATGCGTATCAGTCTACAGTTTTTGTGTTTCTTCATTTGTTGCCACAAATCTCACAAAACTGAAAGCATATCCAGTGTTGCCACTGCCAATTCATTGTAGTATTTCCATGTTTGACAGAATAGGTTTAAAAGAAAGGAACTACAATGGCCTCTTGGATTCTTAAACACTGTATCAAACCCTGACTTTCCAGATTATCTTTCATTTAGAAGATCACATACGTTTAGCATGGGCAATCTTCACTTTGCAAAAGAGATAATTCTCAAAAGATCCTTAAAGTGAATTTCCATACTTGTTTCATGGCTAAAGATTAGACAACTGCTAACTTTGAAATTTTTACCTAGCCCAAATCAATTAATGAGGAGGTCATAGCCAAGTATACCACATTTCCCAAATTAAACCAAGACACATCTTACAATTAGGGAGACGATTTGTAATTTGTTTCACACTAGAAAATTTAGAGTGTATAGATAGTAATCCTGGCTATTATAAGCATCTAGTATAGTGACTTCTCTCTCTTCTTTTCCTTAAAATATGATTACCCTATAAAATCCAAAGTAAACAATTTTATGAGAACCTCTTATCAAGGCAGCACTGTGCTAGGTACTGTTGGACACACAAAAATTACAACAACTGACTCTTTTAATGGTGCGTTACAGTTAACAAAACTTTCATGTGTATATAACAACATTGGCTTCTCCTAATAACTTACAGAAAAAAGCAGGGGGTAAGTTTCTATCTTATAGAAGCCAAAAGAAATGAACTGACATATCTAAAGTTACATAGCAAATATATGGACTCAAGTATAGGTCTTTGAACTCACAAGCCAGTTCTCTTTCCGCTCTGCCCATAGCATAAAACAGGATCTCTGAATTTAAGGAGTTTATAATCTAGGTTGAGAACAGTTATATAACAATAGACTAAAATAATATTACAACACAACAGTAGAAAAGCTGCCAAAGGAAGTAGATTAGAAAGTAACTTTGAAGGCTGAGAATTAATAAAAACAATCCCAAAGGAAAATGCTGGCATACTGAATTCCACATAAATGTAATACTCCTGTAAATTAAAAAAATAGCTTAAACATTTTTAAAGTAAATAATGGACCAAGAAAATATGGCAGCAAATATGACAGACAAAAGACTACTCTTTATATAAAGAGCTTATAGAAATTAAAACAAAGACATTAAAGTCCAAATAGTTGAATAAGCAAAGAATGTAAACAGACAATATATAAAAGAGGATATAGTAGCAAATCTACATGTGAAAACTATCCAACCTTGCTACTACAAATGTTTAAAGAAAAAGAAAAAAAAACAAAAAGAGATACTATTTTGAATATTACATAGCTTTATAATTAATAATATACAAAATTAGTGTGTATATAAAACTGGTGCTATCTAAAATTGCTGGTGGCATAAGAGCCGTCCCAATGTGCATCTCTTTTCCTCAAAAACCTCATTTCTGGACATTTATTCTAAAGAAATAATCCACATGGAGGGAAATTTTTATGCATAAAATATCAATCAAGACATTATTTATAATAACAACAGAATAGGGAAAGCAACCCAGGTACCTAACAAAAAAAAGCATGCATGAGTAAAATATGATGCATGCATGTTATAGCTTGTTATAAAACTATTAAAATAATCTGTCTGAAGATGGTACCAAAATGGGAAAAATGCCTATAAAACATTGTCAATTGAAGAAAAGCATGTTCTCAGCTATGAATATATACACACAACATGACTGAAACATAATATAAGAGTAACAATATTAGAAAATTTGCTGATCGCTTTGTGCCAGGCTGAGTTCTTATTCTGTTTCACATATGATATCCCATTTAATAATCATAACAACCCTGGGAAGTAAGTACTGTTGTTTTTCCAATTTTCCAGATTGGGAAATTGAGACTTAGATATGTTGACTATCTCAAGGTCACAAAGCTCATAAATGATGATACACAGGACAGAAAACCTATGCTCCCCAAAGTTTTCCAGTTGGGGAACTGGGATTATGGGTCAGCTTCTCCACCCTATCATCCTCCTCATTTCTCAAGTATTTCTTTAATGTCATATTTTTTCTATAATTTTTTAGATAATTTATCTGTAATAAAAATTACAAATAAATGATTTAATAAGAAATAAAGGGAGCTGAAGATACAGGACCAAGTGTCAGTCTCCCAAGGCAATAGAAAGAAAAGTAAAAATAAGCAAATGTGACCTAATAAAACTTATAAGCTTTTGCACAGCAAAGGAAACCATAAACAAAATGAAAAGTCAACCTACAGACTGGGAGAAAATATTTGCAAATGATGTGACTGACAAGGGCTTAATTTCCAAAATATAAAAACAACTCATACCACTGAATAACAAAAAAAACCCAAACAACCCAATCGAAAATGGGTAGAAAACCTAAACAGACATTTCTTCAAAGAAGACATACAGATGGCCAATAGGCACATGAAAAGATGTTCATCATCACCAGTTATTAGAGAAATGCAAATCAAAACTACAATGACATACTACTGCACACTGTCAGAATGGCCATCATTAAAAAGTCCACAAATAATAAATGTTGGGGAGGGTATGGAGAAAAGGGAAACTTCTTACACTGTTGGTGGGAATGTAAATTGGTGCAGCCACTATGGATAACAGTATGGAAGTTCCTCAAAAAACTGAAAATAGAGTTACCATATGATCCAGCAATCCCATGCCTTGGCATATACCATGTAAAACTATAATTCAAAAAGATACATGCACCCCTGTGTTCATAGCAGCACTATTTACAATAGGCAAGATATGGAAACAACCAAAATGTCCATCGACAGATGAATGGATAAAGAAGAAGTGGTATATATATATAACGGAATATTACTCAGCCATCAAAAAGAATGAAATAATGCCATTTGCAGCAACATGGATTGACTTAGAAAATACTAAGGGAAGTAAGTCAGAAAGAGAAAGACAAATACCATACGATATCACTTATATGTGGAATCTAAAATATGACACAAATGAACATATCTAGGAAACAGAAACAGACTCACAGGCATAGAGAACATACTTGTGGTCGCCAAGGGGGAAGGGAATGGGGGAGGAAAGGATTGGGAGGTTGGGATTAGCAGATGCAAACTATTATATATAAGATGGATAAACAGCAAGGTCCTACTGTATATCACAGGGTACTATATTCAATATCCTGTGATAAACCATAATTAAAAAGAATACAAAAAGAATATATATATATATATATATATATATATATATATATGTATAACTGAATAACTTTGCTGTACAGTAGAAATTAACACAACATAGTACTGGGCTGGCCGAAAAGTTCATTCGGGTTTAACCTCAGAAAGACCCGAACGAACTTTTTGGCCAACCCTATAAATCAACTATACTTCAATTAAATATATTTTAAAAAAAGATTCATAACCATGTGAATAATTAGGAATTATTATATAATATAAATAATTAGGAATTATTATTATAAAAAGGAATTCAAAGAGAGAGATCCCTTCAGGCTTGGTGGCTTAGGAAGGCTTTAAGAAAAAGATGAGATTTGACTGGGAAGTAGAGACATAGCTGGTGGTTGCAGAGGTTAAGGGAATAATGTTGGGTATTCCCGAAGGTGATACAAAGACTGAAAAAAAAAAAAGCTTGGTTGTAGCAGTGAAGACGAAGCTATGTTTAAGGGATAGTCTATTGACCTGTTTGACTGAAGGAAAGAGTGTGTATGAGGTAGCTAAAGCAAGGGCCAGAGCGTGAGGGGATATTAATTTTAAGACAAGGGTTTTGCCTTATTCCCAGAAGCAACAGAGAGCCACTGAAGATGTTTTCATTTTCTTTCTTTCTTCCTTCCTTTCTTTCTTTCCCTTTCTTTCTTTCTTTCTTTCTCTCTCTCTCTCTTTCTTTCTCTCTCTCTCTCTTTCTTCCTTCCTTTCTTTCTTTCTTTCTTTCTTCCTTTCTTTCTTTCTTTCTTTCTTCCTTTCTTTCTTTTTCTTTAAAACAAGCTCTGTTTCTGAAAGACTGATATTATGTCAGAGCCAAAAATGGACAGGAGCAGGCAGAGAGAACACTCAAGAAGCCTTCATAGTAAACCAAGGGTGAGCTGTTAAGCAGCTGCAGGGAGGATGGCAGTGCTGTGAATGGAAAGGAACAGATGCAAGAGATATTGTCTGAGAAGACTTGGCAGAATACGGTGTCTGATTGGATATGGGGGTGAGGAAGAGGAAAATCATTGTTCAATGTCTCAGCACTCCATTCCACAAACTCACAAGTGCTGAATTCTCTTGGCTCCTACTTTCTGTTTAAATGATTTTGAATATTTTTTCCTCCCAAGCATTTCACAATGCCTTCTGAGATAATCAGAGACCCACTAGGGTGTGGCAAAACTGGTCACCATTCTAATCAAAAGATTATTGCTCCTAGCTCTCCAGTTAATGTCTACCATCTTTCAGCTAATCTCTAGCATATGCAGCAGCTACTGAGACTTTGGCATCAAGGAAAAAAAGTAAGTTATACCACAGAAGTATAGATGTATAAGCCCATCTCCTCATTTTGTAGAGGATAAAACTGACATAGTGAGAGGGGTCCTGACTGGAGGCTTTGCTGCCTGAGTTTGTCCCCAGTATTCTGTTTAGCAAAACTTTTTTCACAGCAGTATTTTCCTCCAAAGTTTCTAAGTTACCCAGATCTGATTAGGAGTGACAGTCTTCAGTGTGAATAGAGGGTGACAGTTTCCTTAATACATAGCATGGAACCTGGTCAAGGTTTGTCTTTTGTGATAAATGATGTCCTGGTTTCTACTAGAAACATTATCGCATAATATATTAGTTTTATGTCAAAGTTCTGAAGTTTTTATAATCTTTCCTTTCAATGTGCTAGGGTCCTTGTCATAGGGTCTTTTAAAAATATGACCATAGGGCATTTAAAGGAGTGACATACTGATTTATAAAACCTTCTACATGGATCAGGCATGGAAACCAAAAACATGTAAACTAAAAACATTTACTTCTGTGAAAAATTCTGCTACAACTCAATAATAAATAAGTGCACAATGACTGAACATTCAAAGAACAGCTTTGAATTCATATGTCTAATTTATGAGATCAATGAATTAGTGTCATGGTAATGAAGCTATACAATTTACCCTCAAGCCAGGGCTAACAGGATCCAGGTTGCTTCCACGTGGTCACTATGCAGCCAGGATGTCCTAACATAGGTAGGGAGGCAGCAGGTTCTATGGGGATAAGGGGAGCCAAGGAGTGTAGAAGGGTGAATGGAGGGCACCCAGCAGGAGATGAGGGGAATGAAACCCAGATGTTTTCTAGTGAGCATTGCAGACAGATTAATATAAAATAGACACTGGATGATGTTTGCAGCACCTGTGCTCATTTTGACTGTAAGTAAATCATCACAATGGGACATTGGATCTGCCTGAAGACCAGACTGTAGATTCCAATGACTATCCCAAACACCTGTTCATTTCTTGTCACCAGCCAGCCTCTGGACAAGTTTGTGTGTGTCTGTGTTTCCAGCTATGCATATCAGTCATGCTGAACCAAATGGTATTAAAAATAAAACATAAAACCTTTCATATATATTATAGACTTCAGTGGTGCCAAATTCTGATGGAATAAAGAAAATGAAAAACTAACAACAAAATATGTACCTAGAGGAAGTTCTGGGAAAGAAGACATGGTTATAAACAGAGGAAATGATATAGCACTGGCAAAGGCATTTATTATTATTTTTTGTTTGAAAAGGGTTTTTGTGGATAAGGGATATAAGCTTAATCATCAGTAACAGCTGGGTCAGAGGAGATACCCAGGAGGGAGCAGACTATAGGAGAAAGAGCTGAGGAAACACGGACTACCAGTTCCCCTCTCTTGCTGACTACGAACTTTGGGCAAGACACCTCTTCACTGGGTAGCCAGAGAGGAAGCTGAACCAAGTTTTTAAGGTCATTTCCAGATCTGATATTTTATAATTATATGAAGTCTCATTCTTTTTCTGCTTGTTTTTGAAAGAACAAATCCTTCAAACATGGTTATTGTGGTAGTGCCTTTCCTGAGGGCCTTAGTGGGTGTATATTTGTAACAATAATCTTATTTTTATGTAGACATTTAGTCATGTCAGGACATTCAATTCGGGGCTTGGGTTCTTCTTTTTTGCAGTTGGGAACCTATGGAACTTCCGACTATAGTTTTCAATCCAAATCTGTTTCTTCTATCCCCAAAATACACCCCTTTAAAGAAGATTATATTGATGAATATCAGGCATCCAGTAAGGAGCAGAAGGATGGTAAAGAAACATAGGCTCGTAGATTTTCTAAAAGAAAGTACATACTGGAAAACTGAAAATTCCACATTGCTAAGTAAACATACTCTTTACAGGTTTAGGGCCATAAAATTGTAAGTAGGTTTAGCTCTGCTGACTCTTGTCATAATGGAAAGAGCAGCCTATAAAGACTAGAGGGCCCAGGTCTGTCACTCAACATGCCAATCAATGTTCAGAGAGAAGAAACATCAAGCATAAGTCACACAAGCAAATATAGAAGCCTGTAGTTCTGATGAAGAACTCCTCATCACAACTGCCAAAGTTGCTTAAAATGCAAATGGGGACTGGGAAGGAGGCCTGAAGTCCTGTTAGTGCCCTCTGCGATTTAAATAAGGCTTGTGTATACATGATGAAAGCCTACTCTATGCACTCCCCAGGCAGTCAGTGTGTGGAAGGGGAAAAAAGCCAAGGAGAAGCAAGCCTGGAAAGAAAAGGGGAGCACATGATGGTTCTTCCTTAGGATATGCCTAGAGAGAGAAGGAGGAAGAAGGGGAAACTGGGATTTCATTATGCCCTGAGGCCAACGGTTTTTCCCTAACAGACATGACTAATTTTCTAATGAATGTCAGTGAATAATCAGGATTTGCTAGGTTCGGTGTAGGGGAAGGGTGGGAGGGTCTGTCTAATGGTAAATATATATACAGGGGAAAAGCCACTAACTTTCTGATAAAAGTATTTTTTCCTAAATGAGTCACAAAGCAAAGGAGATAAGTTTATTTTTGTATTTGGCACAGAGGATTCAAGGTCAAAAGAAAAACAAGGATGTTATGTTTTAATGGGACAAAACTTAATAGAGTGAAAAGTTTCTTAGTTCCTTGGTCCTTCCTTTAAACAATCGTCTACCAGGAGGTTCCAGTTAATTCTCTGAAGTTTTTTAAAGATCAATTTAGTAGCTGGAATCTAGTGAAATAGCATCAAGGCAAGCTTGCTGTTAGCCATGCTCTGATCTTTTTCCCCAGTTCTTATAACCCTTACATCCCAGAATTGGGCCTCTTTCATTCATCCATCCCTGTCAATACTCTAGTTCTTCATATTTGGGGGTATTAACTTATGACATAATGGAAAGTGCAACACATGAAAACTAAGAGACCAAGGCCTGTTATTTAATATCCCAGTGCAGATTGAACAAACATAAGTTACACAAGTAGCTAGTCTTTATGAACTGCTCCCAGGCTCCCAGACTTCTCAGATGTTGACCTCTAATTTCTACTACATGTTCTGACTCCCACTGTCTACTTTGGAATCTTCCTAAATCCACTGTCCTACTCCAGCAAGTTTGTCCATCCAAGAGAAGATTCTGAAAATACTACAAGGTGCTTTTCTTCCAATTAATAAGTAAAATATCACAAAAGTAATCTATCAGTCAAACCATAATCTTGTTACCAGTTGAATATTGGCCTGTACAAAGTCATAGAATTTATACTAAAAGGATAGTATCTGCTTACAGAAGAAACCCTTAAATCTGGGCTCTCTGTATCATCTGCACTCCTACTAGCAGACCTCAGCCATTCACTTCCAAATTAAGTTATTCAACTTATACAAAGATCTTATTGTAATATTAATGTAGTTAAATCTCTACTAAAAAAGTCTGTCTCAGCCTTCATACCACCTATTTTGGGTAGAAATGCTCTTATGTCAAGCTGTATGATCTATCTTAGAGAAAGCATTCTGAGTCCTTAGGGGGTTTTGTCCCCACCCTATACCTTGTCACTCGACCTGTTTTCCCACTTGTCTTAGAGTTGAGGGAGGAGATTCCACATTAGGCAAATTAATTTGAGTCACAAAAAAGAGCAAATTTATATTTTCTGGGTTATGATATTAAACACGAGCAGAAGATGTTACCAGTGCTATCTATAGATATTCAAAATGTTGCCACTTTTAGAAACAAAACTTGATATCTTCTGAATTTAAAGCCAAATTGAGCACTTTGTGGTTTTATTCTAGTTGTTATTAGTAAAGCACTAGTTCTTCTTTCAAAAACAAAACAAAACAAAGAAAGACTTGATCAAAAGTTCACATTGTTAAAGGCTTTTATAAAATAATTCAAGAAAACAATACTTTTAAAAATGGACTGGTACAGGGACTTCCCTGGTTGTCCAGTGGGTAGGACTCTGTGCTCCCAATGCAGGAGTCCCAGGTTCGATCCCTGGTCCGGGAACTAGATTCCACATGCATGCTGCAACTGAGAGTTCACATGCCACAACAAAGAAGTCCACCTGCCTCAACTAAGAAGCCCGCATGCCACAAGTAAGAAGTCTGCATGCCACAATGAAGATCCTGCATGCCACAACTAAGTCCCGGAGCAGCCTAAATAAATAAACAAATAAATAATTCTGTAACAATATATGGTGATGGATGTTAACTAGACTTTGTGATCATTTTGCAATACATAAAAATATTGAGTCATTATGTTGCACACCTGAAACAAATATAATGTTGTATGCCAGTTATATCTTAATAAAAATTATAACATGAGATAAAATTTTAAAAGGAACCCAGTGAGGTAGGTGTTAGGGACCAACATTTATTTACCAGTGCTCCCGCTTCCATGTGGAGAGGCAGAATTCCCTAGAAAAGAACTCAGTTTTTCGCCCACACTCACCCCCATTTCCTCCTTCCCATGGGAGCAGTGACTCCTCTACTGGTGAATCAAAGAGAAGGGGTACATTTCTTCCTTCTTGATATCTTAGAACTATAGGTAGAGTATATTCTGTCTTCTCTGGGACAGGTGTGCCCTGTGGAGTAGACCTGCCTGGGTCTCAATTCAATGCAGGAGGAAGGATATAATAGCAAATCCATTTGGTCTACCAAAATCATTCCCATTCTCCAAGCAACTTTATTCGTTGTTAAAAAAAAAAAGGTTGAGGGGAAGGCAGATAAGCTCTGCGATGATGAATATAGTTCTTTTTGTAGGGGCAAATGAAAAAAGGGACTTAAAACTAACGTCATTCTATACACAAGAAATTTATTATTTTTTCATTGCAGAAGAATTTAAAGGTCGTTATAGATGATAGCATTCTTTATATTTCTGTATTTTCTACACAGCACAGAATTGGGCACAGAAAAGTAGATCACTGTAGATTTGTTAATTGGTAAATTGAAACTATGAGGCAGTATAGGAAGTATAAAGCTCCCTTAATTTTCCACCTACTTTCTCCCTCTTTCTTCTCAAAGAGAAACAATTATCAACAACTAATGTAATCAGTAAGTCTGGTTTGGAAACTGACTAGGTATTTGGTCAGACTTACGCTGGATACTGTGGAGATACAAAACAGGGGACCCAGCCCCTCCCCTTTAGAAATATAGTATAGTTAGGCAGATGAAACACAGTCGCGTACTGTGGCAGGAGAAAACAGGAGAAAGAGATTATACAAAGTTAGTGTTGGTGGAGGTCAAAGACTGTGAGAAGAACTGTGCTCCAGGAAAGCACCACGGAGGAAGTGAGACTTAATGAGTGAACAGATTTCTGCTGTGTACTTATCCCCAGGAAGATGATTATGTGTAAGACTTCCTGAGGGTGCTACATGGTTCCAAGGCAAGGTGCACTATACATCATACATTGTCTCATCAAGTTTTAAAAATACATATATACAGGTGGAATCACATGAGCATCAACTGGAGCCACCTCCGAAGGAGAAAAGTCCATGTGGGAATCCTAAGGGGTATATATGTAGAGAGGCAGAGCTGGTCCCATCTACTTTGCTGGATGATGTTTACAATTTTACTGCTTGCCTATGAACCTCAGATCCAGGTAAATTCAACAATTTTATTTAGCCTCCTCTTTGTAACAGTCAAAGGACTGAACACTGTCAAGTATTCAAAGGTGAGTTAGAGGCTGATTGAGGTGAAAAATAGATATATATGGAATTGACTATAGAACAAAACATTATTTATAATGGTATGACATACAAACATTTTATTCTTTCTTAACAAAAGTGAGTCTCTGAATCACTGCCAGTTACGCAGAAGCACAGGGACTTCATTTGTCCCTTATAAATAGTTCTGCCCTTCTTCCACCAGGCAGGCAATCCAGAAGTACAAACCCCACAGACACATAGAAAACATAAAAATGAAGATACCAGTATGGACTAAGAAACAAGAGCAATGTTAATACTGTTCTAGTTTAAGGTACAGTGTGTGATGGGAAGAACTTTACTATCATTTGCTGTATACCACCAATACACAACGTATATAGATGTGCTGTGGAGGGTTCTAGGTAAAACTTCTTTGGATGCATAAGATGGTAGTGTGATTCAGAGAAAGTAGTCTCAAGAGAATATGTTCATTAAAACACACATGCACACACAGAGAGAGAAAGAGAGAGAGAGAGAGAAAACCTTATGTGCTTAGTTGATTTGTTGGGAGACATTTTTGGCTTCTTTGAATTTCCTATATAAACAATTATAATTACCTTTATTTTGAATTGCTGGGGAGAGATTTCTACCTGCATTTGGATGCAGATTTGGAGTTCAAATGTTTTTCTTGCAGAGTTGTCTTTGAAGAAATTGCTTTTTTGGTGACAGAGTCATATTCTGGTCACAGTCTCAGCACATTCATCATAGTATTTGTTGGATGTTCTTGTTAGTTATCACTTCCTCATCCAGGTTCACAATCCCATAGGATATACTCACTTCCTGCGTGAATTCATTCTTGGGTCGCTTCTAAATATACATGAATTTTCTTTTGTGTGCATGCCTCATTGTTGTTCAATAACAATTCTTGGCATTGATTGAGAACTGATTTTTTCTCAAGGTCTTCATAAATAAAACAGCAAATAAGATACCAATGTCACTCGACTAAAATTTCCAGCCCAAAAAGGTGCTGAAAAGACCGAGTAAGAGTACTCCAGGATGGGATACCCTTTAGCTACCTTGCAATGTTTAGAGAAGTGGAGAATTTAGCATTTCACAGTCCCTGTAAATAAAAGATCTTCTTAAAGCTTAAAGGTCAAGGGGTAAGATCACAGTGGATGAAAGAAAACATTCTCCTTATTCATAATAAATGTTAGCATTTGTATAATTATCTATTTCTATTTATAAATGCCAGTATTCTATTTTGCCGCATTTAGTAGAATCTTTTAAATTTAAAATTCCAATACCAAATATGAGGAAAGAAGCCAGTTGTTCTGAGTTAACTACAACACAAACAGAACATAGGAGACTAGACCTCTTCCTTCCGAGACTGTGTGGACAATATTTTTATGTAGGATTCTTCTCAATGTGGTAAAGGCAATTACAAATTTCAGTTGCTAAAACAAACAAACAAAAATTCTGAGAAGATAATTCCCCTAACTTGAAAGTCAGAAGTATAATTGATGTGTCACACACTACATTCCTCCTTTATGCAAGACTTCCCTTTTGCACTAGTACAGAAACATGGCAACCACACTAAAGTGTAAGCAGCACTTTTTGTGGACCTTGAGTTTGGGTTAGGATATTGTCAACCAGATTTTCCAATCATGATCTGACTTAATTTTTTAGGACTGACTGTGCCATTGACCTGATGAGAATCTAATTTAGAGCATTGCTTTGTTGTGTATGCTCTTCTGACCTCATTATTAACAAGATGCCATCATACTTTAGAATAATTAAAGGCTTTGGAATATGAATACATTGAGGTTATCTAAAAATTAGTGAAGTGAAAATCAAAAACAAAGTTACATTTCAAGAACAATCGAGGTGAATCCTGTCATAAAACCACTTGGGATTTTGTGTTCTTTAAGAATAAACTAGGAACAGAATATGTTGACCCACCAAGAAAACTAAATATGAAGGTAAAAATAGTATCTGGTTTAACAATCATTAATAAAAATACAAATGATTGTGCTTTCATTGAATAAGAACATAACTCTAAAGCCACAAAGACATTTTAGTATCACTCAGTAATATATTATGGAACAACTGAAGCAACTAGACATTCTTACAAGCATTCCTAGGGCTAAACTTTAATGTCTCTCTTATAGTATTCAGGACTGGAACTCATGTAAAGTTTGATCACATAAGGCATGTTCAGATATTGATTCATAACTCTATTTTAAAAATTTCCCGGGTAGTCTGCAATGAGATAAGAATTTTTACACAATTTAGAGAAGGTGCATTGAAAATGCAATTATTTTCACTAGATTTTTCAGTTGCCTTAAATGAGAAGAAAAGTGGCTTTTATAAATGAGGGTGGACCACAATTTCCTCTTAACCCCAAAGATATGACTAAATCATTGTGAAAAGATGATGAAATTTATTTCTTATATGTAAGAAAACATTGAATTTTCCCATTATCATAACTTACTAGCCTACAAAGCAACCTTAAATGGAGTCAAGAAACAAGAGTCTACTCCAGAAAGTGAGTGTCTATGTTACTTTTGGTGTGGAGCCCTAGCTATGCTCCCCAAGCTGAGCTTGCAGGGAAACTGTGGACCTAGAAATTGTCCGGCTCTTTAAAGATTTAAACCAAACTCCTGAAATTATATACAGAAGCAGATGGCTGACCAGCTTCCCCTGTAGTTGTTTCTCTGCTGACAAAAGCAACTGCACAACTCAGGAGAAATAAGCTTTAAAATGAGTAGAGTATAGCCATGTACCCATGGCCAGCAAAGTTGCACAAGGGTTTCAAATGTTTTTAGTCCTGAACAAAATCTTAGGTAGGAATCTCTGCTTGCAGTATGGGCAGGGGATTCATGCTTCATTTCCATAGAGAATATGCTAATTATTTTCTCTGCTTTCAAGCCAGCTCCCTTGTTGATTTTCTCATTTATTTTAGTGGCAGCGGGACAATATAAGGTTGAGTATAAACACTGGAATCAGACCACCTGAGTTAGAGTTTGACCTTGGGCAAGTCATCTAACTTCTGGAAATTCAGTTTCTTCATCAATGAAGTGGGGAATGTAATAGTATTTCACAGCACTGTGGTAAAGATTAAATAACATAATCAATTTAATGTGCTTAGTACAGAAATCTAGCATTTGATGCATTCCACAAATGTTTGGTATTGTTACCAACGGCACCACCATTTTCCAAATCTTGGATTCCCAATCATCCAGAACAGAATTATTTTTTCTAATTTTTTCTCCCTCATATGATTTATTCCAGCACCAGACTTTGTAAAATATGGCTCCTAAACATCTATGGAAGTTGTCCCTTTATTTTCAATATTGCAGTCATCAATGTATTCCACCTCCTCTCACATAGACTATGGGAGTGCCTCCTAACTCATATCCCAATACATCTTGTTGTCATATTAATTTTCCTAAATAGAATGCCGGGTGTGAAGCCATTGCAGTAGAGCTTGGAATTTAAGCTTTCTTGGTAGCACTAGCTGTGGATGGAAGTGCTCTGCTGGACTGTAGAATTGCTATATCCCACTCCACAGCATGGGACCAACATTCCCGCTACAAAAACTGGAGAGCTCATAATAAATGGTATTGTCATGTGTGCAGTGGTGACATAACTTACAAGGGCAAAGTTGTATCTGCTTAGTCACCACTGTATTCCCATGGCTGATTACAGAAGAAGGCAGTATACCCTTGGTAAATATTTGATGAACAAATAAATGAGTTAATAAATTAAATGGTATCACAGATGCCACTAGTAGCCTTATTTTTGTGTGGTTGAATTTTGGGTCATTCAAAGAGAGTTGACAACGTTGCTTGGCATTCAATTGTTTGCCATATTCCATTTAGCTCAAGTTGTGATAACTTAGTCATCATTTGGCATGTGAGAATAAGGAATTCATTTATAGACTTAAATGGTGTGGATTCTGACAAGATTAGCAACATTAGCTGGTAGTATTTGTTTTATGTATTTGGGCACTCCTATATTAGGTGCATATATATTGATGAGTGTAAAATCCTCTTCTTATATTGATCCTTTTCCCATTATATAGTGACCTTCTTTATCTTTCTTTATGGCTTTTGTTTTAAAGTCTACTTTGATATGAGTATTGCCACTCTCACTTTCTTCTCTTTTCTGTTTGCATGAAATATCTTTTTCCATCCCCTCACTTTCCAATCTATGTGTGTTCTTTGCCCTAAGGTGGGTCTCTTGTAGGCAGCATATTGTAAGCTCTTGTTTTTTTATCCAGTCTGCCTCTCTATGTCTTTTGATTGGAGCATTCAGCCCATTGACATTTGGGGAGGAGGGAGGGAGAGGGATGGACTGAGAGTTTAGGGTTAGTAGATGCAAGCTATTACATTTAGAATAGATAAACAACAAGGTCCTACTGTACAGCACAGGGAACTATATCTAACCTCCTGGGATAAACCATAATGGAAAAGAATATTAAAAATAATGTATATATGTGTATAAATGAGTCACTTTGAAGTACAGCATAAATTAACACAACATTGTAAATCAACTATACTTCAATTAAAAAATAGAGAAAAACAACAACAACAAAAACTTTAGCTGGAATTGGTATGGCAGCCAGATGCCCACAGTTCCAAAGACAAGAAAGTGAGAGAAATTGATTTTGAGAAACAAGAAGTTATTGCTGGGAAGGAACAAGTACAAGAAAAAGATTAATCAATGAGAACCACTTTTTATTAGATGGAAATATGTTCACTATACTGGTTGCAGCCCAATGAGCAAGTAGCAGGTTACATTTTGAAATTTAAAAAAAAACATGCAGGAAGTATTTACCTTTCATAAATGGGCACTAACTATGGGTGTTATTGCTATTCTATGATTCTAACACAAGCATTACGTATTTATATTGAAAGGATAACAGCAATATCTGCTAATTTGAGACCATGCCTACAGCACATATGTCCAACAGCAGCAAAGGCCCTTAGAGATGTATGGGTGACATTCCTAAAATACAGCATGGCATTAAGAAACAGAAGATGGCCAAAGTTTTAAAAATTCAACAGAGAAGTTAAATGCTAATTTATGTGACTATTCATAGAAGTCTGACCTTTTCCAAGATGATCTATATTCAGAGACTGTGGGGTCTTAAGCAGCTCTAGAAGTTAAAGAATAGTTGAAGGATAAAAAAAATAGATCATCTTTATAACCTTGAAACCTGGCTATGTTACATACTAAAATAAGAATTGTAGCATAACCAACCACTTCACTATTCTATCCTTTTCATAATTTAAAATGTGTTTCCTCCTGCATTATCCTAAATGATCCTCACAGCAGCAGGATGAAAATATTTTACCATTCTACTGAGGAGAAAGTGAGGCCCAAGGAGATGAAGTGACTTGTTCAATGTCACAAACCTAGCAATTAATCATATACTCCATTGGTTGTTATGAGAGTTTGGGTCTATTCATTTGAAAAATAGAAATAATCTTTGCCCCTTCTGTGTGACCACATTTCAGGAAAGATACACTAAAATAATACATTATTATTCCATCCAGCACGTTGCACTTGGTAGGTAGATGTGTCAGAGCAACCACGGGTTCAACTATCTGTGTGTTATGGATCACAGGGCCAGACGAGCACAGACTCTAGGCTGAGTTGTCACAAAGGTGATGGCAAACAGAAAGTAACTGTAAAGAGAAACATCTTAGGAAGTTGAGATTTCCTCAGCCTACACTAAAGGTTGCCTCATAAATGTTAAATTATAATGGCTACACTTGAGCAAAAAGTAAGTAAAAGAACATAAAACGCCAACGTTTCTAAGCAAACTCATACATCTGGCCCTGTATAAGGCACAGGCTCCCCACTGTTCCCCTCCATCTACCTTCCCATCTGCAGCTTATCCAAGAAAATGAAGGCCGTTTTCACAAAGTTGCCGCAGTGGAGACAAGCTATGCACTTCAGAGCCAAGGAAACCTCAGTGGGAAAAACTACAACCTGGAATTTCTAGGACAGAGGGGTGGTGACTCTCAACATATTCAAGTCATTTTAATAAGTATATGAGTAGACGGGGGATTCTCTAGCACAAGCTGGATTTTTGGGGGTAAGTGTTATTATCTTCACAAAACAGACCCCTCTACTGTCTTTGGCAGCAGGACTATTTATAAACTCTTTACCACTACTACCCCTAGTCACCAACCTCCACAGCATGAATTTCTTATGGAAAGGTACTCTATCATTGTCACCAACCAGGGAGAACTGACTTTTAAGAAACGGTATGATTACACTGGCTGCTCATGTAAATGTTCCAAAAATGGTTTCTAACTCAGCCCCTTTGAGATTATTGTTTTTTTGTTGTTTTTTTTTTCACTAGAGCTGGGTTAGCATCTGGCTAAATTTTCTATCTCCAACCACACTTCCACCTCCCTAAACACATAGGTACACACACATCCCTGCTTTTCTCGCTGTGGATTTCACAGCTGGTGGCTGAAAAGAAACAAGTTCTGGGCTGAGACCTTGGTCTGGATTCTCTGGCCTGAGAGAGTGAAAGATCTGAAATATTTCAGGGATTTTCTATGAGCTTTCCATACTCCTCTGTCTCGTGTCCTACCTGCAAAATGGGCTTTGAGGAGGCAGGTGTCCTGTATTTCTGATTTAGCATTGTTCTGGGATAGGAAATTAAAATTACAAAACAAACAGATGTCAAGGAATGAAAAAATATGTTGAGAGAACGAACCAAGTAACTCTAAACGTGCTTCTGAGTGCTTTTTAAAAGGAAGGTATTATTGTAAAGGTACAGAAAAGTCCTGGAACTGTGCTTTCGGGTCCTGGGTGGGTGCAGAGAGGAGGAAGCTTGAACTGGTGCCAAGTTACAGTTCCCTGCCCCGCGGGAGGCCAGGTCCAAGTTTGGGAAAATAGAATCAGGGACAGGGGCTATTGTGGCCTGAACAGAGGCAGAAAGACACGACACAGCAGGCTTCCTTCCTGTCTTGCTCTTATCTGAGGGAGCAGAGAGCGAGGTGGGAGCACGCCTGGAGTGCAGGTGAGGAGTTTTCAGTCCCAGTCCACTGGCTCCACCCAGTTTCTCTCCTCCCACTGGCAACTCCCACCCCCATTCCAGCACTTGGACCCCCTCCCGCTCCTCCCTCGGCCCCTGCTTGGGCCCGCCCACGGCCTCCCACCCAGCTTGGGACTGCGTCATAAGTATACCCAGACCTGGGCTTGCAGTAGTGTAAAAGCAGACGAGGAGAAAGAAGGTGCAGCTAGGGCTAGCGCGATCTTCTCCTCTTCCAACCTGCAGCCCAGGACACTGATTCGAGCAGCGCCTTACCGCGCAGCCCGAAGATTCACCATGGTGAAAATCGCCTTCAACACACCCACAGCGGTGCAAAAAGAGGAGGCGCAGCAAGACGTGGAGGCCCTAGTAAGCCGTACGGTCCGAGCTCAGATCCTGACTGGCAAGGTAGCAATTCCCATTCCACCCCTGACTGCCTGCTAGGGTCAGGAAGGTGGGGTGGGGGTGGTTTGGGGGGAAGGAAGGGGAAAGTTGGGAAAGGACAAAATGAAAGCTGCTGCGGAGTTCCTGTGTTTCCGGCGGTGCTCTCTGCGCTGTCTGTTGGGTTTGCCCGGTCACCCCGATTCTGTCCATTCGCACCACCTTCCGCTTGCGGCTCCCCACGTCCCTTAGCATCTCCGTGCGTCGCGCCACGTTCCGTGGGTCCCAGCTCACGTTGTACATCGCGGAGGGATGTTCGAGGGAGTTTGAGGAGAACTCTTGGGACCAGATGTCACCTTCTCCTGGGGAACATGTGGGTAGCTAGAGATCAAAGAGAGGCACGTCACCCGGTCAGGTCCAGGGGCACACACATCTTCCACAGGGGCGGAGCGGACAAGCAGGGTGAGCAAGGACACGAGATTTAACTCTTCTTTCTTTCCTTTCGACGTGTATGAAGTTCTATGAATCTTAAGGCTTTCTAGGATCCCTGAGTGTTTGTGGAGTTGGGGCGGGGGGCAAAGGGCAACTTTGACTCGATGTGGTATGTGTTGGGGCAAGTGTGTGTCTGTGCCCGCCCGTGTATATTTTCAGTTTCTCCCTGGTCACAGGCGGTGTTAAGCATTCGGTAAAGGAGCTGTCAAAACTGAAGTTGGTCTTAATTAGATTTTGAGATGTTCACTGTGCCCTCTTACTGCAATTGCAAGAGCCTTGTATGTTTTCAGAGTGGCATTTCCTAAAGAAAACACTCTTCTTCCGTAAAAGAAATTTTGAGGGTTTTTGTTTTTCTCTTTTGTTTTTCTTTTTAGTACAGTACTTCCTTTTTGAGTGATATCGCCTCTGCCCACCCTCCCCCACAGAAAGATCTGAAGCAAGTCCGACCTTGTAATTTAATCTTCTAGCACTGCCAGGAATTGGGGGAATTTTCCCCCAAAAAATGTTAGCCATTGTTCATTTAGTCCAATTTCTATCTCCTTTAAACATCTAACACGTTTTCAGTGTTTGTAAACTACTCCTCATTTTCCTCAGTAAAATTTCAATGTTAAAAGGCACAATCGTATTTTTTTTTTCTTGTTATACAAAATCTGTGCATTGTTGGAGCTTGCAAATCTGCCCTAACTTGTCTTGTTCTCTCTATAAAGTTTAAACTTTTGTGTTCAGAGTGGAGATTTGAAAAGATCTCTGAGTGAAATGAGAATCCATGTAGTAAAACTGATTATGCCCACAATTTGAAAAGCTAATGAGCTTTTGCAGAATTTTTATCATGGAAACTTTCAATAGTTAACCCAGCAATCAAACTAGCTGTTGTATATTACACATTTCAGAACTCAAAAACACCCCCTTGCATTTTTGAGGTTTTGATTAAATGATAGAAGTTCAAATATGTAATTGTCCTACTTACTTTGTAAGGGAAATATGGCCAGATTTTTGGGGGGAGGTCTAATTAGATGCCAGTAGTTAAATATAGCCACACAATAATCCTTTTTTTCCCTCATCACCACAAACTCCATGACTTGTTGAATTCAGTTAATATGCAAGCAATACTTCTACCAGGCCTGAGGTGTTATGAGGAATAAACAAAAATAAGCATACGACAGGATCCTGACCTGGCCACCATAAGACACTGATTTAATAGTACTTGGCACATTATATTGTCATGTATTGATCAGCTCATCAGAAATTGAACACAACAAAATAGTATGTCGGAGGTTGTGTACAATGACTTTAAAATACAGTTCAGAGGGAAATGAGCTGTGGTAAGTGACAGCCCCTACCACACTGAAGTTTGGCAAATTTCAATGAAAAAAAAAATCCTTATTCCTAGTTCATCATCCATCCATGGGCACTTAGATTTTTTCCATATCTTGCCTACTATGGTGGGAAATTGACACTCTAATACTTAGATCTTGCTTAATAATAAAATCCCTGAAATATTGGAAGGAAAAATGAAATTGCAGTGCAGATTGCTCTTCTCGTATCTCAATGACAAGAAAAAATAAATAAATTAATTCCTTTGAGAATTTCGAACTAAGTCATTTTTGTGACTTTTAGGAAAGTCACTTCATTTTTCTGGGCCTCAATTTAATCATCCAAAGTATAATTTCTAAGCCCTTAGCTCTAGATTACAGGGATTCACAATCATAATTTATAGCCTTTGTAGTGTTAATATTAGGTTATTTTTTAAATAAAAATTATTTTAAATTTCTGGAAATTATTGGGACAAGGAAAACCTTCAAGACTTATAGAGTATTAATGGAGGGTTTGAACTTAAGTAAACGTAGCTAAGAAAATGTGAATACCAAATTTCTTTGAATTTTAAAGAGAAATCATTTTTTGAAGCCATTTGTGAAATGATTGCCTCTCCTTAGAATCTATGTATTTGCTTTCACCAAATTAATTAAAGTTTAATTAGCACTAAGTAGTTATGGAAAACAGCTAATGGCCTGAAAGACTTAAAACAATTCTATTTACATACCAGTCTGAATGATTTACCCTCTGATTATCAGAGAATAGACTTGCTGACTTCATTCATTATACCCTTCAGTAATACTGCTGCTTAGGGCATATTGTGACATAAAAGAATGAGATTGGAGGGCCCCTTGGTCCACTGCCCTGAGAAGAGTACAGAGTTAATTGATTACTTGTTTGCTTTGGAGTCCCTTGTTCCAATTACTAAACAAATTATGGATTTAACAGAATTTTACAGTCACTGTTACACTCAAAGCTTTGTGCCTAGCTATGACTGTACTTTAAATCTAGTGTTTTGCCCAGAACTTAAAAAACGTTATTTCATTCAAGCAATACACATCCATAGACTATTGGGTGATATTAGGAAGCCTAATTTCTCATTAAAATTAAGAATATTATGAAATAGATCTAATCTTCAATATTTTAATTTCTAAAATAGGGGGAAATGGTATATACCTACTTTATAGAACTCCTTCCTATAAAAGTTAATTTTCAAAAAACAGCTTTTTGAAAATCAGTTAATAAACCAAAGGGTATTAATTCACCTCTAATTTGGCAAACAAGTTGATGTACAAAAAATACTAAAGAAACAGTTGTATTCCAGAAAGTTAGTGATTATATCACTGTACAAGTCCAAAAAGTAATGGCTTCCATTTATTTAAAGAGGATAACTTATTGCATAAATGAATGGTTATTTTCAGCTGATTTTAGAAGTGTATACTTTGAAATAACTTTATATCTATATTTGGATTTGGAAATGCCAGAAAAAGGTTATTATAAATTGGAGATTTTCACATCTATTAAACATCAGAAAGTGTCTTGAAATTATTTTAGGCTAGGGTGAATTAACATCTTTTTAAAACATCTTGGGTTTCAAGGGAGATAAATTGTACACAAAAGCAACTATGTGTCTAAAAGCACAATCTGTTTTTTTTGTTTTTGATCTTGCTTTTTAATAAATAGGAACTCCGAGTTGCCGCCAAGGAAAAAGAGGGCTCCTCTGGGAGATGTATGCTTACTCTCTTAGGCCTTTCATTCATCTTGGCAGGACTTATTGTTGGTGGAGCCTGCATTTACAAGTACTTCATGCCCAAGGTAATATTAATGAAAGTTATTATTTTTGGATTACTAATTGCTATACATTTAGCGAAGACAAATAATTCTGTGATGGTCCCCAGATAAATGAAGATTTAGGGAAAGTTTTCAAATTAACTTTTGGTATAAAATTGATTTGTCTTCATGGTGATAATTGTAATCAATAATCCTCAGCTTGATAAACAGGACAACGAACTGATATGAGTTTGAGAAATGATTCAAATGTCATGGTAGTGAGTGTTAGAAAGTTTTGATTCTCCCTTTTTGTCTTTTAGAGTACCATCTACCGTGGAGAGATGTGCTTCTTTGATTCTGAGGACCCTGCAAATTCCCTCCAAGGAGGAGAGCCCTACTTCCTGCCTGTGACGGAAGAGGCTGACATTCGTGAGGATGACAACATCGCAATTATTGATGTGCCTGTCCCCAGTTTCTCTGATAGTGACCCTGCAGCAATTATTCACGACTTTGAAAAGGTGGGTTTCTCATTCTTATAGGTATTTCTGAATTTTCTTTTTTTTCGTAAGTTTATTGGTATTAAATCTGTTCATAAATATACAACTTTTTGCAGCAAAGCCTTTTTCATTCCTTTGCTATTGAGTATACATTAGTTGATTTTGAAAGGTTGTAACTACTTGTTCTAATGGTCATTGGAAAATCTGCAACATTGATACTCTCTGTATCATACCTAACATTTTCCCCCTCCCCAACAGGGCATGACTGCTTACCTGGATTTGCTGCTGGGGAGCTGCTATCTGATGCCCCTCAATACCTCCATTGTTATGCCTCCAAAGAATCTAGTGGAGCTCTTTGGCAAACTGGCAGTATGTATTTTGGATGTCAACTTTTTATATAAGCAATTACAAATAATTGCTTCCTCATTTTAAAAATTAATTCTTTGAGCCAAAACATTCCATTTCACTAAAATAATTTTCAAATAAAAAATATTCTGTGAACGTAAAACTGCTCTAAAAATAAAGTCTATTTAAAAAGTATATCTGCTATAGGTGAGAAATTAAATAGCGTTTTTAAGAATTTCTCTTTCAATCTTTTAAAAAAATTTTTTTAGAGTGGCAAATACCTGCCTCACACCTACGTGGTTCGTGAAGACCTGGTTGCTGTGGAGGAGATTCGTGATGTTAGTAACCTTGGTATATTTATTTATCAACTTTGCAACAACCGCAAGTCCTTCCGCCTTCGCAGAAGAGACCTCTTGCTGGGTAGGCAATTTATTTCTTCCTTCACCCTGTGTTGTTGAGACAGTGAAGGAGAGTAGGGGTGGAGTATGGGAAAAGTAGAGAGCAAATCTAGATATATTTTTATTTACACAAAAATGAAAAAGCCACTTTTATTGTGCATTTCCTCACAGGTTTCAACAAACGTGCCATTGATAAGTGCTGGAAGATTAGACACTTCCCCAACGAATTTATTGTTGAGACCAAGATCTGTCAAGAGTAAGAGGCAACAGAAAATGAGTACACTTAGTAACAGGAAGTCGGAGATTTATAATATGACTTCAACATTAAAGTGTGTGGGATACTCAAGATATTTACTCATGCATTTACTCTATGGCTTATATTAAAAAGAAAAAAAAAACCTACTAACAACTGCAAGCTCTTGTCAATTTTTAATTTAATTGGCATTGCTTGTTGTTTGAAACTGAAATGAAATAATTCTAATGTCTTTCTTTTGAATTTATAGGGTTTAGATTTCTGAAAGCAGCATGAATGTGTCAGCTAACACCCTGACAATGAATTCCATCGTGTGTGTGTGTGTGTGTGTGTGTGTGTGTGTGTTTAAGTAAGCTCTTTAATCATATGGTAGAACATGTTCTAAATTTAAAATATTTAAAATTGTTTTTGACTTTTTTGTGTAAAACATGTCAAATTGCTTAACATTGTTAAGTTTCATTTTGTTTTCCATTTTGTGCAATTTTCCTGAATTTAGAAATTAAATCTTTGCATTTCTGTCAGGTGCTCTGTAATAGGTCTGATTTATATGTAAAAAACTTTCATAAGGAAGTCATTTTCACTAATGCAATGATTCTTTCTCACTGAAAACTGTATTGTGAATTCCACAAAACTGTGTAAGTGCTGAATGCTATAAGGAATTTAGGTTGTATGAATTCTACAACCATATAATAAATTTTACCATATTCAACCACTGGTTTTCATTTGAGGGATACTTCATATGAACAATTTACATTACTTATTTAGCTTTGGTGTACCTGCAATAAATCTACAATTATGAGCCTAGCTTTGCCTTTACTCCCACCTCTACACATTTATATTTTATAATCTCATATTTTACCCCTCTTTTGATATTATATCAATTACTCTTTTATAAAGACCCCATAATTAGCTTACGTGTAAATTCAACTATTTGTTAAAAGCCTTCAGGACCACAGCAATTTCAAACCTTTAATGTGCTTCCTTTTTCATAAAAATTTAAACAGTCATATACAGCTACAATAGGTCACTAAGAACTAACCTTGGATAAGATGTTGATGACTTTTAATAACTTCACATACTGTGATCTCTACTCTAAGAGTATAAACTCCATACAAAGGGCGCCAGTACTTTAGACACTTTCTCTTGTGTTAGGTTAAAAATTGTTCCTGATATCACTGATCACCTGCTGGTAGTGATTGTTGATTAATTTTGGTAGCTAAAACTGTACCCAGTCAAATCCATAGCCTTAAATACTCTATTTAAAAAAAAAAGAAAATACATTAACTAAATATTTTTCAAGAATTTAGAAATAAAGCAATAACACAAACCTTTAAAATGGAAAAAAACATGCAATAATTAGAAAATAATAACAGCAGCTGAAAAATTCAAGAACTGGTTCCTAATAGAGAATGAGAATATTCAGAAGGAATTCGATAAAATTATACACCCACTCCTTGTATAAAAGTATAAAAATTAGGAAAAGGGAGATATGGTTTATACATTTTTATCTTAAATAGCATGATGACTAAAGATGATATTCAAGAAAGGATGCTGGTTATTGTAGCTATTCAATGTTGTTTTAGACATTGAGGTCAATGCATAATATGTGAAACAAATAACAAGTATCAATTTTTAAAAGGTGATGAAATTATGTTTATTACCCCATGGGATTTTACATATAACACATTAGTGGATTAATTGAAAACTTTGAAAATCAGTAAGAAGATTCTGTATAATATAAACAAATGCCAATGGCTTTTCTTTATATCACCAACAACCAATTAAAAAAGTAATACAAACAGGTGAAAAATATTTTATTCATAATAGCAAAAGGGACATAAAATAGCACAGAACAAGAAATTTATGGATTTATTATGAAGAAAACCATAAAACATAATTAAGAGATACAAAAGAGTTGAGTGAATGGAAAGGGAAGAAAGAGGATTACAAATAAATAAATTGTTTCCCAGTTAAATTTATTGGTTTAACCCCATTCCAATCAAAATTCCCAAAGAATGGCTTTTGGAACTTGACAAAATTATCTGAAGGTTCGTCTGGAAGTATAGATAGGTGAGAATAGTGAAAAAGAAAAACAGAAATAAAAGAGTAATTGGAGGCAGGATTTTCTTACCTGAATAACTATTAAACCACAGCCAAATTTACAAACAGTTTAAAGGTGACATTCACACAAGTTAGAGAATACAATGCCAAGAGATCCTAGTGTGTAAAAGAACAGGATCCTAAAGGAAGTTCCATGCTGTGAGATACACTGTTTATCACATTGTGTTGGTAAAATGGCTAATGAAAAAATAAAACAAAAGTCCTAGTTGCTACAGTCCCCCAGATGGAACTTCTCCTAAATTTTCACTACCAAGAAATATTTTGAAAAATAGAAAGACCTCAGAAACACTAAAAGTATAACTGAAGGAAAACTTGATTTTGGAATCTGTGAGGAATTAATATGTGACAGACACTAGTTGTTCCATCATTTGTCCACTCAGAACCCATGATTTGTATCAACCAGAGAAGCAGGCAGTTATTTATCTAAGAGTTGATCTATGAACCCTCCACGTGTCCTCAAGTCCATTCTCTACACCTGTGTCTTTATTCCTGTCCTGCCCCTAGGTTCTTCATAACCTCTTTTTTTTTAGATTCCATATATATGTGTTAGCATACGGTATTTGTTTTTCTCTTTCTGACTTACTTCATTCTGTATGACAGACTCTATGTCCATGCACCTCACTAGAAATAACTCAATTTCATTTCTTTTTATGTCTGAGTAATATTCCATTGTATATATGTGCCACATCTTCTTTATCCATTCATCTGTCGATGGACATTTAGGTTGCTTCCATGTCCTGGCTATTGTAAATAGAGCTGAAATGAACATTTTGGTACATGACTCTTTTTGAATTATGGTTTTCTCAGGGTATATGCCCAGTAGTGGGATTGCTGGGTCGTATGGTAGTTCTATTTTTAGTTTTTTAAGGAACCTCCATACTGTTCTCCATAGTGGCTGTATCAATTTACATTCCCACCAACAGTGCACGAGCTTTCCTTTTTCTCCACACCCTCTCCAGTATTTATTGTTTGTAGATTTTTTGATGATGGCCATTCTGACCGGTGTGAGATGATATCTCTCTGTAGTTTTGATTTACATTTCTCTAATGATTAATGAGGTTGAGCATTCTTTCATGTGTTTGTTGGCAATCTATATATCTTATCTGGAGAAATGTCTCTTTAGGTCTTCTGCCCATTTCTGGGTCGGGTTGTTTTTTTTTTTTTTTATTGAGCTGCATGAGCTGCTTGTAAATTTTGGAGATTAATCCTTTGTCAGTTGCTTCATTTGCAAATATTTTCTCCCATTCTGAGGGTTGTCTTTTGGTCTTGTTTATGGTTTCCTTTGCTGTGCAAAAGCTTTTAAGTTTCATTAGGTCCCATTTGTTTATTTTTGTTTTATTTCCATTTCTCTAGGAGGTGGGTCAAAAAGGATCTTGCTGTGATTTGTGTCATAGAGCGTTCTGCCTATGTTTTCCTCTAAGAGTTTGATAGTGTCTGGCCTTAAATTTAGGTCTTTAATCCATTTTGAGTTTATGTTTGTGTATGGTGTTAGGAAGTGTTCTAATTTCATACTTTTACATGTACCTGTCCAGTTTTCCCAGCACCACTTATTGAAGAGGCTGTCTTTTCCCCACTGTATATTCTTGCCTCCTTTATCAAAGATAAGCTGACCATATGTGCGTGGGCTTATCTCTGGGCTTTCTATCCTGTTCCATTGATCTATATTTCTGTTTTTGTGCCAATACCATACTGTCTTGATGACTATAGCTTTGTAGTATAGTCTGAAGTCAGGGAGGCTGATTCCCCCAGCTCCGTTTTTCTTGTTCAAGATTACTTTGGCTATTCGGGGTCTTTTGTGTTTCCATACAAATTGTGAATTTTTTTGTTCTAGTTCTGTGAAAAATGCCAGTGGTAGTTTCACAGGGATGGCATTGAATCTGTAGATTGCTTTGGGTAGTATAGCCATTTTCACAATGTTGATTCTTCCAGTCCAAGAGCATGGTATATTTCTCCATCTATTTGTATCATTTTTAATTTCTTTCATCAGTGCCTTATAATTTTCTGCCTACAGGTCTTTTGTCTCCTTAGGTAGGTTTATTCCTAGATATTTATTGTTTTGTTGCAATGGTAAATGGGAGTGTTTTCTTAAATTCACTTTCAGATTTTTCATCATTAGTGTATAGGAATGCAAGAGATTTCTGTGCATTAATTTTGTATCCTGCTACTTTACCAAATTCATTGATTAGCTCTAGTAGTTTTCTGGTTGCATCTTTAGGATTCTGTATGTATAGTATCATGTCATCTGCAAACAGTGACAGCTTTACTTCTTCTTTTCCAATTTGATTTCTTTTTTATTATTTTTTCTTCTCTTATGGCTGTGGCTAAAACTTCCAAATCTATGTTGAATAATTGTGGTGAGAGTGGGCAACCTTGCCTTGTTCCTGATCTCACTGGAAATGGTTTCAGTTTTTCACCATTGAGAACGATGTTTGCTGTGGGTTTGTAATTTATGGCCTTTATTGTGTTGAGGTAAGTTCGCTCTTTGCCTACTTTCTGGAGGGTTTTTCTCATAAATGGGTGTTGAATTTTGTTCAAAAGCTTTCTCTGCATCTATTAAGATGATCATATGGTTTTTCTCCTTCAGTTTGTTAATATGGTGTATCACATTCATTGATGTGCCTGTTTTGAAGAATCCTTGCATTCCTGGGATAAACCCCACTTGATCATGGTGTATGATCCTTTTAATGTGCTGTTGGATTCTGTTTGCTAGTATTTTGTTGAGGATTTTTGCATCTATGTTCATCAGTGATATTGGCCTATAGTATCCTTTCTTTGCTATATCTTTGTTTGGTTTTGGTATCAGGGTGATGGTGGCCTCATTGAATGAGTTTGGGAGTGTTCCTCCCTCTGCTATATTTTGGAAGAGTTTGAGAAGGATAGGTGTTAGCTCTTCTCTAAATGTTTGATAGATTTCGCCTGTGAAGCCTTCTGGTCCTGGGTTTTGTTTGTTGGAAGATTTTTAATCACAGTTACAATTCCAGTGCTTGTGATTGGTCTGTTCATATTTTCTATTTCTTCCTGGTTCAGTCTCAGAGGGTTGTGCATTTCTAAGAATTTGTCCATTTCTTCCAGGTTGTCCATTTTATTGGCATAGTGTTGCTTGTAGTAATCTCTCATGATCCTTTGTATTTCTGCAGTGTCAGTTGTTACTTCTCCTTTTTCATTTCTAATTCTATTGATTTGTGTCTTCTCCCTTTTCTTTCTTGTTGAGTCTGGCTAATGGTTTATCAATTTAGTTTATCTTCTCAAAGAACCAGCTTTTACCTTTATTGATCTTTGCTATCGTTTCCTTCATTTCTTTTTCATTGATTTGTGATCTGATCTTTATGATTTCTTTCCTTCTGCTAATACTGGGGGTTTTTTGTTGTTGTTTTTCTTCTTCTTTTTCTAATTGCTTTAGGTGCAAAGTTAGGTTGTGTATTTGAGATGTTTCTTGTTTCTTTAGGTAGGACTGTATTGCTATAAACTTCCCTCTTAGAACTGTTCTGCTGCATCCCATAGGTTTTGGGTCGTCGTGTTTTCATTGTCATTTTTTTCTAGGTACTTTTTGATTTCCTCTTTGATTTCTTCAGTGATCTCTTGATTATTAAGTAGTGTATTATTTAGCCTCCATGTGTTTGTATTTTTTACAGATTTTTTTCCTGTAATTGATATCTAGTCTCATAGCTTTATGGTCAGAAAAGATACTTGATACGATTTTAATTTTCTTAAATTTATGAACTCTTGATTTGTGACCCAAGATATGATCTATCCTGGAGAATATTCCATGAGCACTTGAGAAGAAAGTGTATTCTGTTGTTTTTGGATGGAATGTCCTATAAATATCAATTAAGTCCATTTTGTTTAATGTATCATTTAAAGCTTGTGTTTCCTTATTTACTTTCATTTTGGATGATCTGTCCATTGGTAAAAGTGTGGTGTTAAAGTCCCCTACTATGACTGTGTTACTGTCAACTTCCCCTTTCATGGCTGTTAGTGTTTGCTTATGTATTGAGGTGCTCCTATGTTGGGTGCATAAATATTCACCATTGTTATATCTTCTTTTTGGATTGATCCCTTGATCATTATGTAGTGTCCTTCTTTGTCTCTTGTAATAGTCTTTGTTTTAAAGTCTATTTTTTCTGATATGAGAATTGCTACTCCAGCTTTCTTTTGATTTCCATTTGCATGGAAAATCTTTTTCCATCCCCTCACTTTCAGTCTGTATGTGTCCCTAGGTCTTAAGTGGGTCTCTTGTAGACAGCGTATATATGGGTCTTTTTTTTTGTATCCATTTAGTCAGTCTGTCTTTTGGTTGGAGCATTTAATCTATTTACATTTAAGGTAATTATCGATATGTATGTTCCTATTACCATTTTCTTAACTGTTTTGGGTTTGTTATTGTAGGTGTTTTCCTTCTCTTGTGTTTCCTGCCTAGAGAAGTTCCTATAACATATTTGTAAAGCTGGTTTGGTTGTGCTGAATTCTCTTAGCTTTTGCTTGTCTGTAAGGTTTTTAATTTCTCCATCAAATCTGAATGATATCCTTGCTGGGTAGAGTGATCTTGGTTGTAGGTTTTTCCGTTTCTTCACTTTAAATATGTCCTGCCACTCCCTTCTGGCTTGCAGAGTTTCTGCTGAAAGATCAGCTGTTAACCTTAAGGGGATTCCCTTGTGTGTTATTTGTTGTTTTTCCTTTGCTGCTTTTAATATTTTTTCTTTGTATTTAATTTTTGATAGTTTGATTAATATGTATCTTGGCGTGTTTCTCCTTGGATTTATCCTGTATGGGACTCTCTGTGCTTCCTGGACTTGATTAACTATTTCCTTTCCCATATTAGGGAATTTTTCAACTATAATCTCTTCAAATATTTTCTCAGTCCCTTTCTTTTTCTCTTCTTCTTCTGGGATCCCTATAATTCAAATGTTGGTGCATTTAGTGTTGTCCCAGTGGTCTCTGAGACTGTCCTCAGTTCTTTTCATTCTTTGTTCTTTATTCTGCTCTGCAGTAGTTATTTCCACTATTTTATCTTCCAGGTCACTTATCCGTTCTTCTGCCTCAGTTATTCTGCTATTGATCCCTTGTAGAGAATTTTTAGTTTCATTTATTGTGTTGTTCATTACTGTTTGTTTGCTCTTTAGTTCTTCTAGGTCCTTGTTAAACGTTTCTTGTGTTTTCTCCATTCTATTTCCAAGATTTTGGATCATCTTTACTATCATTATTCTGAATTCTTTTTCAAGTAGGCTGCCTATTTCCTCTTCATTTGTTAGTTCTAGTGGGTTTTTGACTCGCTCCTTCATCTGCTGTGTGTTTCTCTGTCTTCTCATTTTGCTTACCTTACTATGTTTGGGTTCTCCTTTTCACAGGCTGCAGGTTCATAGTTCCTGTTGTTTTTGGTGTCTGACCCAAGTTGCTAAGGTTGGTTCAGTGGGTTGTGTGGGCTTTCTGGTGGAGGGGACTAGTGCCTGTGTTCTGGTGGTTGAAGCTGGATCTTGTCTTTCTGGTTTGCAGGTCCACATCTGGTGGTGTGTTTTGGGATACCTGTGGCCTTCTTATGATTTTAGGCAGCCTCTCTGCTAATGGATGCAGTTGTGTTCCTGCCTTGCTAGTTGTGTGGCATAGGGTGTCCAGCACTGTAACTTGCTGGTCGTTGAGTGGAGCTGGGTCTTGGCCATAAGATGGAGATCTCTGGGAGATTTTTGCCATTTGATATTACGTGGAGCTGGGAGGTCTCTTGTGGACCAGTGTCCTGAACTTGGCTCTCCCACCTCAGAGGCTCAGCCCTGACTCCTGGCAGTTATACAGATGAAAACCATATCAGGACACTTCCTCCAGTGGTAAACAATTCTGAAGTTGGTCAGAGGTGCGGAATCTTCTCACATGCAGCCAGCAGACCCCTTGCAAGTAGCGTCCTCACTGCATAGATGGTGGACCATCTGCCCGGGTGGAAATTCCAATGGCAGTTATTGGTGACACATCCTCTTCTTTAGAAAGTAGCAGCCTGACCACTCCTTTTGTTCATTTGTGCTTTGTCTAATTTCACTTGCTCCTAGGGTTCCGCATGCAGAGGCATCACACCCGGCACATCAGACCCGATTCCCTAGTGCAAAATGGCTGGGCCGACACCTCAGCTCGTGGGGCCGGTGCTGACTCAACAATGTAGAGCCTGAGCTCCAGCCAACCCAGCCCTTGAGAGCTCCACCAGATAATATTAATTTTCTGATGAGAAGTTTGAGATTCATAGCCCCTTGGTGTTCCATAGTAATGCATTTAGTCTCTACCAGGCCTGTTAAAAAGACGGGTGATATTTCAAATTGAAAGTAGTTCTCAGAAGACAGCATAGCCTTACACCAGAATCTTAGGAGTTGACACTGTGATTTTCCTATAGTATCTTTGCCACAGAAACTTTCAATATCATTGTGTCTGCTGGGTTTTAAGGCCCAAGTGGCATAGCAACTTAAACTGGGGCCTAGATATACTTTACAGTTTTTTCTTGTTCTAGAGCATACTGCAGACTGACAACTTTATGCATTACCTAGTAAATTAGTTGAAGCAGGAAGCCCAAATATGGTGTATGTTTCCCCCAAAACTCTAAAAGATCTACCAATCATTGTATCTCTTTCTTCATGTTGGATAGTTCAAGGAACAATAATAGTTTCCCACTTTAGAGAAGATATCCTGATAGGTCTAAGGCCACTGGATCCCTAGAAAATACCAAAGATGAGACAGGTCTCTGACAGGCATGTGTCTTACTATGGCACCTTTAATGGTTGCTATTTTCCTTTCACCAGGTCTACTTAGCATAATGTCATTAATGTAATGGACCAGCATGATGATTTATGGAGGATATCAACACAATCAGAGTCATTCCTGATGAAATTTTAACAGAGAGCAGAGGAGATTATATAGGCCTAATACAAGAAAGTGAAGGCCACATGAAGGCAAACTGCTTCTGATTTACCTTACAGAAAAAAATGAGGGAGGAGTAAGGGATTTGGTATAGAAATGACTGCCTATTAACTGCCAGTATCTGTGTTGATTTGCTTCAACAAAGACATCACATTCATAGCTAAAGCTGGAATTAGCCTCATACCTTGAATAAATTTGCAGTAATCCCCAGCCATTCTCTAAGACACACTTGGCTTTTCCCCCAGTCAAATCAAATTAGATGGCAATGTGGCAGGAAATACCGTTTTTGTATCTTTGATAATAGTACTAAACTCTGTACTTCCTTGCCCTTTTGGTTTACACTCTTGATAAGGTATAAGGATAATTGGGGTATGAAGAATTCTAGTGATTCCATTGTGCCCTTTCCTGCGATAACTCTCACTCCATGAATCGGGGAACCAATAAGGATCGGAGGTTATACTAGTTGTCCAATAACTTCCAGAAAATCTGGGTATTTCCTCTTTATCCAGCCATCCTGGTAAATGGACATGGATACCTCTGGACAAAGATTGAGTGAATAATAATAAAGTATACAACTGTGGTTACATTTCAGGGATTCTCATAAAATGCATCCAGCCTCTCTAAACCAAAGGTTTCCAATTCTGTGAATAGTCCCAGGAATGGAAACTTAGTACAAGGCTAAAAACCCCAGGATGACCATTCAAGTTAGGTTGCGGCCCAAAAATCCAATTTTTTTCTGCTTAAATGCATCAATCATCACTTTAATAGGTTGTCCATTTCATGCGTAAGGATGGCATGACTAATTAGCCATTACCAGAGGATGTTGAGAAACAAAATACATTGATAAGTGTTCTAGCCCTGTGGTTTTGGTTTATCTAATATATCAATTGCTTTCACCTTGTCTGTGATAGTTAAAAGAAGCCACTTGGGCTTGACCACACCAGTACTCATTATTTTTTTTTTAAATTAATTAATTAATTTATTTTTGGCTGTGCTGGGTCTTCGTTTCCGTGCGAGGGCCTTCTCCAGCTGCAGCAAGTGGGGGCCACTCCTCATCGCGGTGCGTGGGCCTCCTACTGTTGCGGCCTCTCCCATTGCAGGGCACAGGCTCCAGATGTGCAGGCTCAGCAGTTGTGGCTCAAGGGACTAGTCGCTCCGCGACATGTGGGATCCTCCCAGACCAGGGCTCAAACCCACGTCCCCTGCATTGGCAGGCAGACTCCCAACCACTGCGCCACCAGGGAAGCCCAATACTAATTATTCTTAATGCCTTGGTGGGGGATATGATTAGAGTATTGCACATAATATATCCATTCCAACATTTCAATCTCCTTGAGTCTTTAGAGTTCTTCTTCTGTAGTATGCCAGGAAAGTTCTGGCATTTCAACTTAATTGACTATAAACCATCATTAAGTTTCATTTTAACTGACCTACAAGATAATTAGCACCATTCTTCAGTGCTCAAATTGATATATTGGGTCACCAAATCTAGATGAATGCATGCATACCAATAAATTTGGCCTGATTAAGTTGTGTATTTCATTTTTCTTGGTCTATTCCATAGAATAAATTCTCATGTATGCTCCTATATTACTTTTTTTTATTAGTTTTTATTGGAGTATGGTTGGCTTACGATGTTGTGTTAGCCTCCACTGCACCACAAAATGAATTAGCCATATGCATACAGATATGCCCTCTCATTTGGACTTCCCTCCCATTTAGGTTACCACAGTGCATTAGGTAGAGTTCCCTGTGCTAAGCAGTATGTTCCCATCAGTTGTCTATTTCCCATCAGTTTATCAATAATATATATGTGTCAATACCATTCTCTCAGTTCATCCCACCCTCCCCTCAGTTTCCCCCTTGGTATCCATATGTTTGTTCTCTATGTCTATGTCTATTTCTGCTTTGAAAATAAGATCATCTATACAATTTTTCTGGATTCCACATATATGTGTTATTATATGATATTTGTTTTTCTCTTTCTGACTTACTTCACTCTGTATGACACTCTCTAGGTCCACCCACATCTCTACAAATGACACAATTTCATTCCTTTTTATGGCTGAGTAATATTCCATTGTATATATGTAGCACAACTTCTTTATCCATTCCTCTGTCGATGGACATTTCGGTTGCTTCTATGTCCTGGCTAATGTAAATATTGCTCCTATGAACATTGGGGTGCATGTGTTCTTTTGAATTATGGTTTTCTCTGGGTATATACCCAGTAGTGGGATTGTTGGGTCATATGGTACTCCTATTTTTAGTTTTTTAAGGAACCTCCATACTGTTTTCCACAGTAGCTGTATCAATTTACATTATCACCAAGAGTGTATGAGGGTATCTTTTTTTCTCCACAGCCTCTCCAGCATTTATTGTTTGTAGATTTTTGGATGATGGCCATTCTGACTGGTATGAGGTGATACTTCATTGTAGTTTTGATTTACAATTCTCTAATAACTAACGATGTTGAGCATCTTCTCTTGTGTTTGTTGGCCACCTGTATGTCTCCTTTAAAGAAATGTCTATCTAGGTCTTCTGTCCATTTTTGGATTGGGTTCTTTGTTTTTTGATATTGAGCTCCATGATCTGCTTGTATATATTGGTGACTAATCCTTTGTTAGTTACCTCATTTGCAAATATTTTCTCCAATTCTGAGGGTAGTCTTTCATCTTGTTTATGGTTTCCTTTCCTGTGTAAAATATTTTAAGTTTAATTAGGTCCAAATTGTTTATTTTTATTTTAATTTTCACTACTTTAGGAGGTAGGTCAAAAAAGAGGTTGCTGTGTTTCATGTCAAAGAGTGTCCTGCCTATGTTTTCCACTAAAAGTTTTATAGTGTCTGTTCTTACATTTAGGTCTTTAATCCATTTAGAGTTTATTTTTGTGTATGGTGTTAGGGAACGTTCTAATTTCATTCCTTTACATGTAGCTGTCCAGTTTTCCCAGCACCACTTATTGAAAAGGCCTCAAAAGTCTTCTTTTCTCCATTGTATATTCTTGCCTCCTTTATCAAAGATAAGGTGACCATATGTGTGTGGGTTCAGCTCTGGGCTTTCTATCCTGTTCCATTGATCTATATCTCTGTTTTTGTGCCAGAACCATACTGCTTTGATTAATGTAGCTTTGTAGTATAGTCTGAAGCCAGGGAGCCTGATTCCTCCAGCTCTGTTTTTCTTTCTCAAGATTGCTTTGGCTATTTGGAGTTTTCTGTGTTTCCATACAAATTGTGAACTTTTTTGCTCTAGTTCTGTGAAAAGTGCCATTGGTAGTTTGATAGGGATTGCATTGAATCTATAGATTGCTTTGGGTAGTATAGCCATTTTCACAATGTTGATTCTTCCAATCCAAGAACATGGTATATCTTTCCATCTGTTTGTATCATCTTTAATTTCTTTCATCAGTGTCTTACAGTTTTCTGCATACAGGTCGTTTGTCTCCTTAGGTAGGCTTATTCCCAGGTATGTTATTCTTTTTGTTGCAGTGGTAAATGGGAGTGTTTCCTTAATTTCCCTTTCAGATATTTCACCATTAGTGTATAGGAATGCAAGAGATTTCTGTGTATTAATTTTGTATCCTTCTACTTTACCAATTCATTGATTAGCTCTAGTAGTTTTCTGGTAGCATATTTAGGAGTCTCTATGTGTAATATCATGTCATCTGCCAACAGTGACAGCTTTATTTCTTCTTTTCAAATTTGGATTCCTTTTATTTCTTTTTCTTCTCTGATTGCTGTGGCTAAAACTTCCAAAACTATGTTGAATAATAGTGGTGAGAGTGGGCAACCTTGTCTTTTTCCTGATCTTAGTGGAAATGGTTTCAGTTTTTCACAATTCAGAATGATGTTGGCTGTGGGTTTGTCATTTATGTTGCCTATTATGTTCAGGTAAGTTCCCTCTATGCCTACATTCTGGAGGGTTTTTATCATAAATGGGTGTTCAATTTTCTTGAAAGCTTTTTCTGCATCTATTGAGATGATCATATGGTTTTTCTCCTTCAATTTGTTAATATGGTTTATCACATTGATTGATTTGTGGCTATTGAAGAATCCTTGCATTACTGGGGTAAACCCCACTTGACCATGGTGTATGATCCTTTTAATTTGCTGTTGGATTCTGTTTGCCAGTATTTTGTGGAGGATTTTTGCGCCTATGTTCCTCAATGATATTGGCCTGTAGTTTTCTTTGTTTGTGACATCTTTGTCTGGTTTTGGTATCAGGATGATGTTGGCCTCGTGGAATGAGTTTGTGAGTGTTCCTCCCTCTTCTGTATTTTGGAAGAGTTTGAGAAGGATAGGTGTTAGCTCTTCTCTAATGGTTTGACAGAATTCTCCTGTGAAGCCATCTGGTCCTGGGCTTTTGTTTGTTGGAAGATTTTTAATCACAGTTTCAATTTCAGTGCTTGGGATTGGTCTGTTTATATTTTCTATTTCTTCTTGGTTCAGTCTCGGAACATTGTGCTTTTCTAAGAATTTGTCCATTTCTTCCAGGTTGTCCATTTTATTGGCATAGAGTTGCTTGTAGTAATTTCTCATGATCGTTTGTATTTCTGCAGTGTCAGTTGTTACTTCTCCTTTTTCACTTCTAATTCTTTTGATTTGAGTCTTCTCCCTTTTTTCCTTGTTGAGTCTAGCTAATGGTTTATCAATTTAGTTTATCTTCTCAAAGAACCAGCTTTTAGTTTTACTAATCTTTGTTATCATTTCCTTCATTTCTTTTTCATTTATTTCTGATTTAATCTTTATGGTTTTTTTCCTTCTGCCAACTTTGAGGCTTTTTGTTCTTCTTTCTCTAATTGCTTTAGGTATAATATTAGGTTGTTCATTTCAGATTTTTCTTGTTTCTTGAAGTAGGATTGTATTGCTATAAACTTCCTTCTTAGAACTGCTTTTGCTGCATCCCATAAGTTTTGGGTTGTTGTGCTTTCATTGTCATATGTTTCTAGGTATTTTTGATTTCCTCTTTGATTTCTTCAGTGATATCTTGGTTATTTAGTAGTGTATTGCAGCCTCCATGTGCTTGTATTTTTTACAGTTTTTTTCCTGTAATTGTTTTCTAGTCTCATAGCATTGTGGTCAGAAAGATACTTGATACGATTTCAATTTTCTTAAATTTACCAAGGCTTGATTTGTGACCCAAAATATGATCTATCCTGGAGAATGTTCCATAAGCACTTGAGAAGAAAGTGTATTTTGTTGTTTTGGTTGGAATGTCTTGTAAATAACAATTAAATCCATCTTATTTAATGTATCATTTAAAGCTTGTGTTTCCTTTTTTATTTTCATTTTGGATAATCTGTCCTTTGGTGAAAGTGGGGTGTTAAGTCCCCTACTATGATTATGTTACTGTTGATTTCCCCTTTTATGGCTGTTAGCATTTGCCTTATGTATTGAGGTGCTCCTATATTTGGTGCATAAATATTTACAATTGTTATATCTTCTTGGATCGATCCCTTGATCATTATATAGTGTCCTTCTTTGTCTCTTGTAATAGTCTTTATTTTAAAGTCTATTTTGTCTGATACGAGAATTGCTACTCCAGCTTTCTTTTGATTTCCATTTCCAGGGAATATCTTTGTCCATCCCCTCACTTACAGTCTGTATGTGTCCCTAGGTCTGAAGTGGGTCTCTTGTAGACAGCATATATACAGGTCTTGTTTTTGTGTCCATTCAGCCAGTCTATGTGTTTTGGTTGGAGCATTTAATCCATTTACATTTAAGGTAGTTATCAATATGTATGTTCCTGTTACCCTTTTCTTCATTGTTTGGGGTTTGTTATTGTAGGTCTTTTCCTTCTCTTGTGTTTTCTGCCTAAAGAAGTTCCTTTAGCATTTGTTTTAAACCTGGTTTGGTGGTGCTGAATTCTAACTTTTGCTTGTCTATAAAGGTTTTAATTTCTGCACCGAATCTGAATGAGATCCATGCTGCCTAGAGTAACCTTGGTTGTAGGTTTTTCCATTTGATCACTTTAAATATGTTCTGCCACTCCCTTCTGGCTTGCAGAGTTTCTGCTGAAAGATCAGCTGTTAACCTTATGGGGATTCCCTTGCGTGTTATTTGTTGTTTTTCCCTTTCTGCTTTTAATATTTTTTCTTTGTATTTAATTTTTGATAGTTTGATTAACATGTGTCTTGGCGTGTTTCTCCTTAGATTTATCTTGTATAGGCTTCTCTGAGCTTCCTGGACTTGATTAACTATTCCCTTTCCCATATTATGGAAGTTTTCAACTATAATCTCTTCAAATACTTTCTCAGTCCCTTTCTTTTTCTCTTCTCCTTCTGGGACCCCTATGATTCAAATGTTGGTGTGTTTAGTGTTGTCCCAGTGGTCTTTGAGACTGCCCTCAATTCTTTTCATTCGTTTTTCTTTATTTTGCTCTGTTGTAGTTATTTCCACTATTGTATTTTCCAGGTCACTTATATGTTTTTCTGCCTCAGTTATTCTATTTTTGATTCCTTCTAGAGAATTTTTAATTTCATTTATTGTGTTGTCGATCATTGTTTGTTTGCTCTTTAATTCTTCTAGGTCCTTGTTAATGTTTCTTGTATTTTCTCTATTCTAATTCCAAGATTTTTGATAATCTTTACTATCATTACTCTGAATTCTTTTTCATGTATACTGCCTCTTTTCTCTTCATTTGTTTGGTCTGGCGGGTTTTTACCTTGCTCCTTTATCTGCTGTGTGTTTCTCTGTCTTCTCATTTTGCTTAACTTACTGTGTTTGGGGTCTCCTTTTCACAGGCTGCAGGTTCGTAGGTCCAGTTGTTTTTGTAGTCTGCCCCCAGTGGGTAAAGGTGGTTCATTTGGTTGTGTAGGCTTCCTGGTGGAGGGAACTGGTGCCTGTGTTTTGTTGAATGAAGCTGGATATTGTCTTTCTTGTGGGTAGGACCACATCCAGTGGTGTGTTTTGGGGTGTTTGTGACCTTATTATGATTTTAGGCAGCCACTTTGTTAATGGGTGGGATTGTGTTCTGCCTTGCTAGTTGTTTGGCCTAGGGTGTCCAGCACTGTAGCTTTGTGGTTGTTGAGTGGAGCTGCGTCTTAGCATTGAGATGGATATCTCTGGGAGAGCTTTCCCCGTTTGATATTACATGGAGCTGGGAGGTCTCTGGTGGACCAATGTCCTGAACTCGGCTGTCCCACCTCAGAGGCATAGGCCTTGACACCTGGCTGGAGCACCAAGACCCTGTCAGCTATACGGCCAGGTACATGGGGTGTTTCTTGCCTTTTGGGAAATCTGAGGTCTTCTGCCAGTGTTCAGTTAGTGTTCTGTAGAAGTTGTTCCACATGCAGATGTATTTCTAATGTATTTGTTGGGAGGAAGGTGATTTCTACTTCTTACTCCTCCTCCATCTTGAAGGTCTCCCATTATTCACTATTTACAAGAAGGAATAGACTAATATTTTAACTCAAGAAATTTTGCAAAGGCACCTAATTTAGCCGAAAGAGAGTATTAGAAGTAATTTTTTAAATGTAATAAAAACAAAAAGATTAAAATGTTTTATTAAATTTAAATATTTATTCTTAAAAATGTCAATTAAATAGACAAGGCTTTTGACAAAGCTATTCAAGAGAGTAGCAAAAGCTGTTCATTCAATTTTTAAATGGAAGGTGGGCAAAAGTAGCTAATGTCACAAAAATTAGAAAGCTGGTTTATCCACAGATACAAAAAAAAAATTTGTTTATTTACAAGAGACTATTATGCAAAGCTCTTAACTTACTCTAACAGTCAGAGTCCAGGGAAAAACAGATATCATACTTAAGTGCTTTAACTGAAGAAAGTTTAGTGAAAAGGTTATTTACAGGCATATAAGCAGGATGAAGGAAATCAATAGGGAGTGTTGAAATACCCAAGGACAAACAACAGAATGAAACTTTTAGCCTATAAGGAACAAGGGAGAGATGGTGTTAGCAGAGCCAGTTAGAGATATAAATATGGAAAAGAGGATACCCAACAGGAGCAGTTTGCATACAGTTATGCAGCATCTGCCAAACTGTAGCTTCATTCTCTCACATAGTGTAAGTTTTCAACATTCATACATGTTGAAGGACTTATCAGTACTTCATTTGTTATTATTGCCAAATAATATTATATTGTATAGATATATCACATTTTGTTTATCCAATCATCAGCTGTTGAAAATTTATGTGGTTTCCACTTTAGAGCTATTATAAATAATGCTGCAGTGGACATTTACATACAAGTTTCGGTGTAGGCATATGTTTTCATTTCCCTGTAGATACCTGGGAGTGGAATTGCCGGGTCGTATGGTAACTCTACATTGAATTTTCTGAGGAACTGCCAGGATATTTTCTAAAGTGGCTGCACCAACCAATTCACTTTTCAACTCTGAGAACCAAAACTGAATAAGATGTTAAAGTTTCTCAAGGCTTGGCCCTGAACATTTTCTCACCTCAGCACTGGAATGCTTTTATAAAATTTAAATTTGAATGATTTGAGGTGGTTCTTGCACATTCCATTTGAATAAGAGACCTCACTACTCCCTCCAACTCTTAAAGTGGTTATATATCAGTAAGAAAAATACAACTTGTCTATTAAAGTTGAGTAAAGGAATAGAACCAACAAAATATAGAAGGAAAAAAAAAACCCAAATAGCTTATAAGCCAGTAATTAAAGGGATGCAAATTAGAATGTGACTATTTTTCACCCACCAACTAATAAACAATAAGACACAATGTCAGTGAAGATATAGCAATGATAGCAATTATGTTTTGAGTGCTTTCTTTAGGCCAGGTACTTTACATTCATTATTTTATTTAATTCTAATAAAAATCATATGAAGCAGGTGCTTTTATTAATCCTATTTTATATTTCAGAAAACTGAGAATTAAAGATGTCAAGCACAGATAGTAACTTGTTGGGTTGGTGTCTGGACCCAGATAGTCTGACACACACCTCTCTGCATATATAATTTACTTCCTAAAAATTGTGTCCCCTGTTCCTTCCTATTTGACTACCTAGTGAGAGGATGTCTAGCAAAACAATTCAAAGAAGTAATATCAGAGGGGATTAATAAGTGCAATAAGAGGTTGGTTTGTCTTATACAAGTTCTTCATTGGAGAATAAAGAGGAACCAAGTCTAATCCAACATAGGAATTGGGAGCCATATTTCCCTCCCATGAACTACAGAACTCCAGGCTTTCATTATGCCGGATAATGTCAAAATGAAACTAGGACCCTGAGGTGGAGAAAAGGCTGGAGTGGAAAAGATGGAGGAATTGGAAGCTTCGAGTTCCCAGCAGAGGTTTTGTTGTCCAACTGCAATACAACAGAGAAAATACACATTTATTTTGTACTACCCAATCGCTTTTTCCCCTAAATTCATTATTATTGAAAGTTTCAAACATATACAAAGATAGAATAATATAATTAATCAATATTTATTCATGACTCAGTTTAGTCATGGCCAATGCCAATTTATCTACACATTCTTTCCAATTATTTTAAAGAAAATCCCATCTGCAAATAGTTTAGTATGTATCTTGAAAGAATAAAGGTTATATTTAACAAATCACAATATCTTTATACAACTAAAAAGAACCTATTAAAGAGTGCTTTGATACCATCAAATATTCTGTGTTCACAATACCTGAATTGCCTGCAGGTTTTTTTTTTAAATATTGTGGTAAAATGCGCATCATGTAAAATTTACCATTGTAACCATTTTTGAGTGTACAATTCAGTAACATTAAGTATATTCACCATGTTGTGAAATCACCACTACCAATTTCTAGAACTTTTTCATAATCCCAGATAAAATATCTGTACCAAATAAACAATAATTCTCCATTCCTCTCTTGCCCAAGCCCCTGCTAACCACTGTTTTACTTTATTTATGAATTTGTCTCTTCTAGGTATTTGATATAAATGGAATCATACAATATTTGTCCTTTTGTGCCTGGCTTATTTCAATTAGCATAATATTTTCAAGGTTCATCCATGTTGTAACATATGTAAGAATTTCATTTTTCAAGGTTGAATAATATTCCGTTGTATGTATGTACCCATTGAATGTGTACATCACTGCATGTATATACCATGTATGCATGATCTGTTCATCTGTTGATGGGCATACAAGATGTTTCCAACTTTTAGCTATTGTAAATGATACTGTTGTTATGAACGTTGGTATACATGTAGCTATTTTAGTTCCTGCTTTTGATTCTTTTGAGTATATACAATGGAATTGGTAAATCATATGATAATTCTATGTTTAACTTTTGGAAGAATCACCAAACTGTTTTTCACAGTGGCTGTAAAATTTTACATTCCTAACAGCTACACACAAGTGTTCTAATTTCTCTACATCTTTACCAACACTCGTTAATTTTCACTATTTTAATGAGTGTGAGGTTGTGTCTCATTGTAGTTTTTTTTTTTTTTTTTTTTTTAAAGCACTTTTCTTTTTTATAGCTACTTTATTTATTTATTTTATTTTATTTTTGGCTGTGTTGGGTCTTCGGTTCATGCGAGGGCTTTCTCTAGTTGAGGCAAGTGGGGGCCACTCTTCATCGCGGTGCGGGGACCGCTCTTCATCGCGGTGCGCGGGCCTTTCACTATCGCGGCCCCTCCCGTTGCGGGGCACAGGCTCCAGACGCGCAGGCTCAGTAGTTGTGGCTCACGGGCCCAGCTGCTCCGTGGCATGTGGGATCTTCCCAGACCAGGGCTCGAACCCGTGTCCCCTGCATTAGCAGGCAGATTCTCAACCACTGCGCCACCAGGGAAGCCCTCATTGTAGTTTTGACTTACATTTCTCCAGTGGGTAGTGATGTTGAGCAGCATCTTATGTGCTTATTGGTCATTTGTATACTTTCTTTGGAGAAGCGTCAAGTTCTTTGCCAATATTTTTGATGGTGTGTGGTGTTGTCGTTGAGTTGTAGGAGTTCTTTACACATTCTGGATGTTAATGCCTTATCGGATATATAATTGGAAAATATTTTCTTCCATTTCATAAGTTGCCTTTTCACTTTCTTGAAAGTGTTTTTCAATGCACATTTTAAAAAATTTGATGAAGTCTAATTTATTTATTGTTTCTCTGGTTGCCTATGAACTTGGTAGCATATCCAAAAAATGATTGCCAAATCCAATATAAAGAATATTCCCCCCATGTTTTCTTCTAAGAGTTTTACAGTTTTGGCTCTTACATTTAGGTCTTTGATCTATTTTAAATTTATTTTTGCAAATGATGTAAGATACAGGATCAAATTCATTTTATGCATGTGGACATCCATTTTTTCCACATTTGTTGAAAAGACTATCTTTTTCTTATCGAATGATCTTGGCACCCTTTTTGAAAATCAAGTGATCATATATGTGAGGGTTTAGTTCAGAGTTCTATATTCTTTTTCACTTGTCTATATGTATGTCCTAATACCAGACTATACTGATTGCTATACTTTTATAGTAAGATTTAAAATCAGAAAGTGTGTGTCTTAAATATGACATGAAACCATAAAACTCCTAGAAGAGAACATAGGAAAGACATTCTCTGACATAAATTGTACCAATAATTTCTTAGGTCGGTCTCCCAAGGCAATAGAAATAAAAGCAAAAATAAACAAATGGGAACTAATCAAACTTACAAGCTTCTGTATAGCAAAGGAAACCATAAGCAAAACAAAAAGACAACCTATGGACTGGGAGAAAATATTTGCAAAAGATGCAACTGACAAGAGCTTAATTTCCAAAATATACAAGTAGCTCATACAACTCCACAGCAACAACAAAAAAGCAAATAACCCATCTGAAAAAATGAGCAGAAGACCTAAATAAACATTTCACCAAAGAAGATATACAATAGGCACATGAAAATATGCTCATCACCACCAATTATTAGAGAAATGCAAATCAAAATTACAATGATGTACCACCTCACACTGGTCATAATGGCCATCATTAAAATGTCTACAAATAACAAATGCTGGAGAGGGTGTGGAGAAAAGGGAACCCTCCTACACTGTTGGTGGGAATGTAAGTTGGTGCAGCCACTATGGAAAACAGTATGGAGGTTCCTCAAGAAACTAAAAATAGAGTTACCATGTGATCCAGTAATCCCACTCCTGGGCATATATCTGGACAAAACTATAATTTGTAAAGATACATGCACCCCTATGTTCATAGCCGCACTATTCATAATAGCCAAGACATGAAAACAACCTAAATGTCCATCAACAGATAAATGGATAAAGAAGATATGGTACATATTTACAATAGAATATTATGCAGACATAAAAATGAATGAAATAATTCCATTTGCAGCAACATGGGAGGACTAAGTAATGTAAGTAAAAAAGAGAAAGACAAATACCATATGATATCACCTACATGTGGAATCTAAAATATGACACAGATGAACCTATCTATGAAACAGAAACAGACTCACAGACATAGAGAACATACGTTGCCAAGGGAGAGGGGGGATGGGGGAGGGATGGACTGGGAGTTTGGGGTTAGCAGATACAAACTATTATATTATATATAGAATGCATAAATAACAAGGTATAACACAGGGAACTGTATTCAATATCCTGTGATAAACCATAATGGAAAAGAATATTAAAAAAATGTATATATATGTATACCTGAATCACTTTGCTGTACAGCAGAAATTAACACAACATTGTAAATCAACTATAAATCAATAAAAGTAAATAAATAAAAGTAAAAATTAAAAAAGAAAGTCTGAATCTTCCACTTTTGGTCTTCTTTTTTAAGATTGTTTTGACTATTTGGGATCCCTTTTAATTCAACAAAAATTTAAGGATGGGTTTTGACATTTCTGCAAAAACACCACTGGTTTCAACCACAGTGTTCATTGCAGCATTATTTACAATAGCCAGTACATGGAAGCAACCTAAGTGTCCATCGACAGATGAATGGATAAAGAAGATGTGACACATATATACAATGGGATATTACTCAGCCATAAAAGAAACAAAATTGAGTTATTTGTAGTGAGGTGGATGGACATAGAGTCTGTCATACAGAGTGAAGTAAGTGAGAAAGAGAAAAACAAATACCGTATGCTAACACATATATATGGAATCTAAAAAAAAAAAAAAAAAAAAGGTTATGAAGAACCTAGGGACAGGACAGGAATAAAGACACAGATGTAGAGAATGGACTTGAGGACACGTGGAGGGGAAAGGGTAAGCTGGGAAGAAGTGAGAGAGTGGCATGGACTTATATATACTACCAAATGTAAAATAGATAGCTAGTGGGAAGCAGCCACATAGCACAGGGAGATCAGCTCAGTGCTTTGTGACCACCTAGAGGGGTGGGATAGGGAGGGTGTGAGAGAGACGCCAGAGGGAAGAGATATGGGGATATATGTATATGTATAGTTGATTCACTTTGTTATAAAGCAGAAACTAACAAACACTCTATTGTAAAGCAAATTATACTTCAATAAAGATGTAAGAAAATAATAATAAAAATAAAAAATTAAAAAGGGAGTGGTGGTGAGAAAAGACATCTTTGGAAATTAAGTCTGCTTAATATGGCTTAAAAGAATTAAAGGTAATAAAATAAAATAAAAAAAGAAACACCACTGGGATTTTGATACGGATTGTATTAAATCTATAGATTGTTTGGGGTAGTATCTTAACAATAGTAGTAAGTCTTCCAATCCATGAATATGGGCTGTCTTTCCAGTTATTTATTTCTTATAAATAAATAAATGAATATTTATAATTACAACTTATACTTTTTAATTTATTTGAGCAAAATGTTGCAGTTTTCAGTGTAAAAGTTTTTACCTTCTTGGTTAATTTATTTCTAAGTATTTACTTCTCTGTAATGCTATTGTAAATGGAATCATTTGCTCAATTTTATCTTTGGATTGTTCGCTGGCTACTGCATAGAAATACTACTGATTTTCATGGTTGATTTTGTACCCTGTAACTTTGTTCAATTCATTTATTAGCTCTAAAAATTTTGTGTGTGTGTGTGAAATCTTCAGGGTTTTCTACACATAAGATTGTGTCACCTTCAAGCAGAAATAATTTTGTCTCTTCTTTTGCAATTTGGACACCATTTATTTACTTATTTAGCTTACATACTCTTGCTAGAACATGAAACATTATTATTGGGATACCACTGCTTCAAGACCAAGACTGTTGTGGCACCAGGAAAGAGAATGTGTAGGAACAAATAAAGAAATGCCACAAAACTTGCTTACCCTTTTGAAGATAGCTTTTTCTTGACTGGACATTCACTTTTTGCTGTAAACCTTTGACTATTTCTTAGAGCTTCAATAAAGATGTTTCAGTCTGTTACTGATTTTGCTTTTGTTATTTCTATGGGGGGATGAGAGTTTGGAGCTTCTTAGTCTGCCATTTTGCTGCTCTCTGCTTTCCAAAATTAAGTTTGTGTTAAGATGACCACATTACGCAAGGCAATCTACAGAGTCAATGCAATTCCAATCAAAATACCAATGGCATTTTTCACAGAACTAGAACTAATAATTCTAAAATTTGTATGGAAACACAAAACACTCCAAATAGTCAAAACAAACTTGAGAAAGAAGAACAAAGTTAGAGGTATCTCCTCCCTGATTTCAAACTATACTACAAAACTACAATAATCAAACAGTATGGTATTGGCACAAAAACAGACACATAGATCAATGGAACAGAATAGAGAGCCCAGGAATAAACCAACATTTTATGGGCAATTCAGCTATGACAAAGGAGGTAAGAATACACAGTGGGAAAAAGACAGCCTCTTCAATAAATCATTTTGGGAAAACTGGACAGCTACATGCAAAAGAATCAAACTGGACTACTCTCTCACTCTGTATATAAAAATATATTCAAAATTGATTAAAGACTTAAATTTAAGGTCTGAAACTATAACACTCCTTCTTTAAGAAAACATAAGGAGTAAGTTTTTGACATAGGTCCTAGTAATATATTTTTTGGATATACCTCTTCAGTCAAGGGAAACAAAATAAAAAAATAAACAAATTGGATTACATCAAACTAAAAAGCTTTTGCACTGAGAAGGAAACTTTCAACAACACAAAAATGCCACCTACTGAATGGGAGAAGATATTTGCAAATGATGTATCCAAAAGAGGTTAATATCCAAAATATACAAAGAACTCATACAACTCAACGTCAAAATCAAACAACCCAATAAAAAAATGGGCAGAGAGTCTGGGCAGACATTTTTTAAAGAAGACGTACATATGGCCAGCAGGCACATGAAAAGATGCTCAACATTACTCATCATCCTGGAAATGTAAATCAAAACCACAATGAAATATCACCTCACACCTGTCAGAATGTCTATCATTAAAAAGGTGAGAAATAAGTGTTAGCAAAGAATTGGAGAAAATAGAACACTCATGTACTGTTGGTGGGAATGTGTGTTGGTGCTGCTGTTATGAAAAACAGTGTGGATATTCCTCAAAGAAATAAAAATGGAACTATCATACAACAGAGCAATTCCACTCCTAGGTATTTATCTGAAGAACATGAAAACAGTAATATGAAAAGATATATGTTCATTGCAACATTATTTACAATAACCAAGATATGGAGGCAACCTAAATGTACATCAATATATTAATGGATAATGAAGATGTGATATATAAACAATGGAATACTAGCCATAAAAAATGAATTAAATCTTGTAATTTGCAACAACATGGTGGGCCTAGAGGGTATTATGCTAAGTCAAATGAGTCAGAAAAAGAAAGACAAATACCCTATCATTTCACGTGTATTTGGAATCTAGAAAACAAAACAAATGACCAGATATAACAAAACAGAAATAGAGTCATAAATACAGAGAAAAAAATGGTAGTTGTTAGAGCAGAGGGCTGTGGGGGAGGAGAAAAATAGGGGATGGAGATTAAAAGGTACAAACTTCCAGATGCAAAATAAATGAGTCACAGTTATAAAATATACAGTGTGGGGAATATAGTCAATAATTACATAATATCTTTGTATAGTGATAGATAGTAACTAGTTTTATGGTGGCAATCATTTTGAAATGTATAAAAATATCGATTCACTATGTTGTGTAACAGGAATTAACATAGCAAAAAAAAAAGATAATATAAAGGCATGAAAAACAAGATGATTGAGACTTGGACAGTAAAAATAGAGGTTGATGAGATATGAGAGATTATAAAAATATTTAAAATGCAATCACATAATAAAATCAGTATTAGAGGCATAAGAGAGTGTTATCAGCATTTTCCAGAGAATCTTACTCTCTCTTGTAATTTGGAGGAAAACAATAAATGTAAATCTTCAATTAAAAAATATGATAGGTGATAGATCTGGAAGACAGAGATAATAGAGCTCAACATGGGCAATTGATATCCAGAATAGAAGACCAGAAAAAGTGTAAAAGAGAAATAAAGATATAGAGGACAGTATTCATAAACTGAAGATTATCAGATTATACATGCTAAAAAGAGACATTTTGTGCTTCCCTAGTGGCGCAGTTGTTAAGAATCTGCCTGCCAATGCAGGGGACATGGGTTAGATCCCTGGTCCAGGAAGATCCCACATGCTGCAGAGCAACTAAGCCCGTGCACCACAACTACTGAACCTGCTCTCTAGAGCCCACGAGCCACAACTACTGAGCTCATGTGCCACAACTACTGAAGCCTGCATGCCAGAGCCCATGCTCTGCAACAAGAGAAGCCACTGCAATGAGAAGCCCACGCACTGCAATGAAAAGTAGCCCCCACTCGCCACAACCAGAGGAAGGCTGTGTGTGGCAACAAAGACCCAATGCAGCAAAAAATAAAATAAATAAAATAAATAACTTTTAAAAAAATTGAAAAAAAATAGAGACATTTTGTTTCAAAGTTATTATTGAAAATAAATTATATAGTTAATATTATGAGATTATGTATTATAATATAGATATTATTGTACATAATATAATGACTCTTCAAAGGCAGAGAGTTGTACAAATTTCCAGTCAAGAAAAGAACATTGAGCAGAGAAGAAAATACACTTGCCTCAGATTTAAATGCTATGTGATAATGAAGCACTTCTCATTAAATTTGGTGAGAAAGAAAATGGTGACACAACTATCTACTCAGGAAATTTCTCATTCTATTATGAAGAGGTGGGTGCTTTCATTCTCATATAGGTAAGAACTTTGAATGTATGCAACATATTTACCCATTCTCAAATATATAAACAAGCAACAGTAAAACACAAAAAAAAAGGAACACTACTCAAAGATATATACCAGCTTGTGGATTAAGGGAAAAAAAATCAAGAATTGGGAGTTAGAGTATAAGAAATTATCAATATATAATAACTGGCAATGGATATTGGAAAAATATAAAGATAGAATATGACAAATATGGTTCCAAAATAGACTACAAATGTTTAAAAAACTTGAAAAATGAGAAAAAATGTGAAAAATGAATTTGTAATTGAGATATAATTAACATATAACTTTATATTATTTTCGGATGTATAACATAAAGATTACATATATATTGCAAAATGGTCACCAAAATAGGTCTAGTTAACATTCATCTCTACACAGTTAAAATTTTTTTTTTTCTTGTGATGTGATGAGAACTTTTAAGATCTAATCTGTTAGCAACTTTCAAATATAGGATAGAATATTGTTTACTATTGTTACCATGCTGTGCAGTACATCACGAGGACTTATTTATTTTATAACCGAAAGTTTGTACCTTTTGATCCCTTTCACCAATTTTGCACATCCCCCACACCCTGCCTCAGGCAACCACCAATTTGTTCTCTGTACTTATGAGGTTTTTTATTTGTTTGTTTACATTCCACATATAAATGAGACCATACAGTATTTGTCTTCCTCTGTATGACTCATTTCACTTAGCATAATGCTCTCAAGGTCCTTTGAGGTTGTCCCAAATAGCAAGATTTCATTCTTATTGTGGAATAATATTCCATTGTGTATATATGCCACAAATTTCTTTATCCATTCACTCATCAATGGACATGTAGGTTGCTTTCACATCTTGGCTATTGTAAATAATGCTGCAATGAATGTGGAGGTGTATATATCTTTCTGAGTTAGTGTTTGTGTTTCCTTCATATAAATAAAAAGAAGTAGAATTGCTGGATCATTGGTAGCTCTATTTGCAATTTCTGAGGAGCCTCCACACTGTTTTCTATAGTGGCTGCACCAATTTACATTCCCCCCAACAGTGCACTAGTGTTCCATTTTCCCCACATCTTTGCCAACACATTTCTTGTCTTTTTTATGATAGCAATTCTAACAGGTATGAGGTGATATCTCACTGTGTTTGATTTGCATTTCAGGATGATGAGTGATGTTAAGCATTTTTCATGTCCCTCTTGGTCATCTGTCTTTGGAAAAATGTCTATTCAGATCCTCTGGTCATTGATTAATCAGATTTTTTTCTATTGAGTTGCATGAGTAATTTATAGTAAACCTTTATCAGATATATGTTTTACAAATATTTTCTCCCATTCAGTAGGTTGCCTTTCCATTTTGTTGATGGTTTCCTTTTCTGTGCAGAAACTTTTTAGCTAGATGTAGTCTCACTTGTTTATTTTTCCTTTTGTTGCCTTTGCTTTTGGAGGCAAATCCAATAAATCATAGCAAAGACCAATGTCAATGAGCTTATTTCCTACGTTGGAATTTTGATAGGGGTTGCATTGAATATGTAGATTGATTCAGGCTGTATGGTCATTTTAACAATATATATTCTTCCAATTCATGAACATGGAATATCTTTTCCATTATCTGTGTCTTCTACAATTTTCTTTATCAATGTCTTACAGTTTCATTGTTCAGGTCTTTTACCTCCTTGGTCAAATTTATTCCTAAATATTTTATTCTTTTTAATGTAATTGTAAATGGGATTGTTTCATTATTTTCTCTTTCTTTTTTTTTTTCTTTTTAATATTTTATTTATTTATTTATTTATTTATGGCTGTGTTGGGTCTTCGTTTCTGTGTGAGGGCTTTCTCCAGTTGCGGCAAGTGGGGGCCAGTCTTCATCGTGGTGCGCGGGCCTCTCACTATCGCGGCCTCTCTTGTTGCGGAGCACAGGCTCCAGACGCGCAGGCTCAGTAATTGTGGCTCACGAGCCCAGTCGCTCCGCGGCATGTGGGATCTTCCCAGACCAGGGCTCGAACCCGTGTCCCCTGCATTGGCAGGCAGATTCTCAACCACTGCGCCACCAGGGAAGCCCTATTTTCTCTTTCTAATAGTTTGTTATCAGTGTACTGAAATGCAACAAATTTTGTATATTGATTTTGTATCTTGCAATGTTACTGATTTTTTTTAATGGTTCTAGCAGTGTTTTGGAGGAACATTTAGGGTTTACTGTATATAGTATCATGTCATCTGCAAATAATGACAGTTTTACTTCTTCCTATCCAGTTTAGATGCCTTTTATTTATTTATTTTCTCCCCTAATTGTTCTGGCCTTTTGAATAAAAATGGTGAAAATGGGCATCCTTGTCTTGTTCCCAAACTTAGAGGTAAAGTTTTCAGATTTTCATTAATAAGTATGATGTTTGCTGTGGGCTTATTTTATATGGCCTTTATTATGTTGAAATATGTTCTTTCTACACCTACTTTGTGGATAGTTTTTATCATAAGTGGATTTTGAATTGTCAAATGCTTTTCCTGCGTCTATCAAGATGATCATATGATTTTTATTTTTCATTTTGTTAATGTGGTGTTCACATTTATTGATATGCAGATGTCAAACTATCCTTGCATTTCTTGAAAAATCTCACTTGATTATGGCATATGGTCCTTTTAATATATTGTTGTTTTGGCTTGCTAATATTTTGTTGAGGATTTATGCGTGTATATTCATCAAGGATATTGGCTGTGATTTTATTATCTCCTGGTGTCCCTGTCTGATTTTTTAAATCACGCTAATACTAGCCTTGTAATATTAGTTTAACTGTGTTTCTTTATCTTCTATTATTTTTGGAATAGTTTGAGAAAGACTGGTATTAATTATTCTTTAAGTCACTAATAGAATTCACCAGTGAAGCCATCTAATCCTGGACTTCTTTATGTTGGGACTTTTTTTTCGTCTTTATTGAATTTATTACAATATTGCTTTTGCTTTATGTTTTGTTTTTTTGGCCACAAGGCATGTGGGATCTTAGCTCCCCGACCAGGGATTGAACCCACAACCTCTGCATTGGAAGGTGAAGTCTTAATGACTGAACTGCCATGGAAGTCCTGGAACTTATTTTTCTATTACTGATTCAGTCTCCTTCCTAGTAATTGGTTTGTTTATATTTTATTTCTTCATGATTCAGACTTGGTAGGTTGTATGTTTCTAGGAATTTATCCATTTCTTCTATGTTGTCCAATTAGTTGGCATGTAATTTTTCATTGTAGTTTCTTCGGCTCCTTTGTATTTTTGTGGTATAAATTGTAATATTTCCCTTTTTATTTCTGATTTTATTTACTTGAGTTCTCTCTATATATTTTTCTTTGTGAATTTGGCTAAAAAATTGCCAATTTTGTTTACCCTTTCAAAAAACCAGTTCTAATTTTCATTGATCTTTTCTATTGTCTTTTTAGTCTCATTGATTTGCACTATGATTTTTATTCTTCCCTATTACTAATTTTGGGCTTTATTTGTTCTTCTTTTTCTGGTTCTATGAGGTATACAGTTAGGTTTTTCATTTCAAATCTTTCTTTTTTCTTCATGTAGGCATTTTTCACTTTGAACTCCCTCTTAGAACTGCTTTTGCTCCATCCCATAAGTTTTGGTATGCTGTGTTTCCATTTTCATTTGCCTAACTTTTAAACTTTCTCTTTTGATTTTTTCTTTGACCATTGATTGTTCAGTAGCATGTTGTTTAATCTTAACATATTTGTGAATTTTCCAGTTTCTTCTTATATTTGATTTCTAGCTTCATAACATTGTGGTTGGAAATGATGCTTGATATGATTTCAACCTTAAATTTATTATGACTTTTTTGTGGCCTAATATATAATCTATCCTGAAGAATGCTCCATGTGTGCTTCAGAAGAATGTGTATTCTGTGGCTTTTGAATGGATTGTTCTGTACAAGTCAGCTAAGTTCATCTGGTCTAACATGTTGTTTAAGGCCAATGTTTCCTTATGGAGTTTCTATCTGGATAATCTATCCATTGATGAAAATAGGTATTAAGTTCACTTACTAGTCTTGTAATGATGTCTATTTCTCCCATTAGGTCTGTTAATATTTGTTTTAAATATGTAGGTGCTCCTATGTTGGGAGCACAAATATTTACAAATGATATATTTTTGACTTGGATTGATGACTTTATCATTACATAATGACCTTCATTTTGGATTGTCACAGTCTTTGTCTTATAAAGTCTATTTTGTCTAAGTATAGGTATCTTAGATTTCTTTTGGTTTCCATTTGCATGGAAAAGCTTTTTCCATCACTTTACTTTCAGTTTGTGTATTTCTTATATCTGAGGTGAGTCCCCTGTGGGCAGCATACATTGGGTTGGCCAAAAAGTTCATTCGGGATTTTCCATAAGATGTCATGAAAAACCAAAATGAACTTTTTTGCCAACCCAATAGATTGGTATTTTATATTTTTATCCATTCAGCCACTCTATGTCTTTTGATTGAATAATTTAGTCCATTTACATTTAAAGTAATTATTGATAGGTATGTACTTATTGCCATCTTGTCACTTGTTTTCTGGCTACTTTACTAATTATTCTTTTGGCTGTTTTGTAATTCCACTCTTCCTTTCTTCTCTCATTTTCTTCCTTCATGATTTGATGACTTTCTGCAGTGGTGTGCTTGTATTCTTTCTTCTTTGTCTTAACTATGTTTACTATAGTATTTCACTTTGTGGTTTCCATGCGGCTTACATAAAACAATTGATATTTACCACAATGTATTTTAAGTTGGTAACAATTAATTTTGAACACATACTAGAGCTCTACATTTTTATTCCCCCCTACATTTTATGTTTTTGATGTCACAATTTACATCATCTTATCCTGTGTATCCCTTAACAAATTATTGTATCTATAGTTATTTTTACTACTTTTGTCTTTTACCTTCCTGCTCACTTTATAAATGATTAATCTGCCACCTTTACAATATGAGATTAACTTAATTTTACTGTATATTTACTTATATCTGTGAGATTTATGGTTTTATATGTTTTCTTATAACTAATTAGTGCTCTTTGTTTAAACTTCAAGAAATCCCTTAACATTTCTTATAAGGCCTGTCTAAGGGTGTTGAACTTCTTTAGCTTTTGCTTCTGGAAAACTCTTTATCACTCGTTCAATTCTGAATGACAACTTTACCAGGTAGAGTATTCACGATTGGAAGGTTTTTTGTTTGTTTGTTTTGTTTGCTTTTTTTCCCCCCGCACTTTGAATATATCATGATACTCACTTCTGGAGTGCAAAGTTTCTACTGAAAAATCTGCTGAGAGTCTTATGGGAGTTCCCTTGTATATAACAAGTTGTTTTTCTCTTGCTTCTTTTAAGAGTCTCTCCTTGTCTCTAACTTTTAAAATTTTAATTATGTCTTGTTTTGGGTATCTATGAGTTCATTTTTATTTGGAACTCTCCATTCTTCCTGGATATGGATGTGTGTTTCCTTCTCCATGTTAGGGAAGTTTTTAGCCATTATTTCTTCAAATAATTTTTCTTCCCCTTTCTCTCTCTCTTCCCCTTTTGAGACACCTAAAGTGTGAATGTTGGTCCCCTTGATGTTGTGCCATTAAGTCCCTTAAGCTTCTTCACTTTTTTTTCTGCTCTCATTGAGTGAGGTTCACTGCCCTGTCTTTGAGCTCACATGTTTTCTTCTGCTTCATCTAATCTCTTGTTGAAGCTCTTTATTATATTTTTAATTGTAGTTATGGTGTATACCTCTGCTCTGTAACTTCTATTTCGTACTTTCATATATACATATCTATATCTATATCATCTGTATCTATATCTATATCTATATATATATATCTTTCTTGGAATTCTCATTTTGTTATACACTCTTCTCCCAAGGTCGGTGAGCATCCTTATGACATTACTTTGAACTCTTTATCAGGTAGATTACTCATCTCCATTTTGTAAATACTTTTTTTCTGAGGTTTTACCTTGTTCTTTCATTTGGAGTATATTTATCTGTCTCATCATTTCACTTAACTCTCTCCTGTTAAGTTTTAAGTGTTGGTGTCTATGTATTAGATAAAACAGCCATCTTTCCCTGTCTTGAAAGATTGGCCTCATGTAGGAAATGAACCTTATGGTTAAATCCTGCCCAGGATCTTGGGTGTATCTCAAATCATTGTGCTTGTCCAAGTGGACTACTTTATTTTTAGTTGTGAGGTGTGCTAAGCCCTGTCAGTATCCCAAAGGGGAGGATTTCAGTCAGCACTTAGATTCAGGATGATTGGAAGCCAGATCCTCATTCAGCAACTTTTAAAATATGCAAGTATAACTCTTTCATGGGAAGACTAGGAGATGGGCATTTCTTTCTTCTTCATCTCCCCTGATTCATGAGGTGATAGGCAGTTAAGAACTGTTTCTTTAATTTGTTACTATGCCACTAAACACATGAACACAATCCCTACTGGCCACCAGAGTCAGGGGACCAAAGGGTTTCTCCTGTCTAGCAGCCACAAAAACTGGGTCACCAAGCATATGTAGGAACTCCCCTTCAAGGAGATATTAGTATTCTGGAGCATGGTCGATGGAGAGTGCAAGAATAGCACCTACCATCTAAGGTCTCTGGAGCAGATTATTGCTGGCCCTTAGATGTGTGTTTAATTAGAGGCCTGTCCCCCAGGATACAGTTATGAAGATAAGCTAATAGGCCTCATTCACAGAAATACTGGGTGTCTTAGTCTGTTGTGTCTCTGCTGTGCCCTGAGGGTGATATATAGTTAAGAACTCTTTCTCCATTTATTACAGTCCTGTGGGACTCACTAACACAATTTCTACTGGCCACCAGAGCCAGGTGATCTAGAGGTTTACCCTAGGTGGTAGTCACATATTGGTGTGCCAGACAATGATACAAGTTCATTTTGGGGAGATACCAGTGAGCTGAAGGGAGGCAGAGGGAGAGCACAAAGATGTCACCCACCAGCTTCCATCTTTAGTGACTATTATAGTAGGGTCCCAGATGTGTGCTCAGTAGATGCCTGTCCTTCAGTCTGATGTTTTAATTTCACCTTTAATATAAGCAAATAAGTCTCTTTCACAGAAAGCCTCTTTTTCAGTCAGCTTTCTCTGTGCTGGGCCCTGGGTCAGATGAGTCCATGTGTGCAAGCACTTTAAGAACTGTTTCTTAGTTATTTTGTGGGTCTTGTGGATGCAAGCCCCATTGGCTTTCAAGGCTAGATGCAAATTTGGGGGGATTGTCTGTCAACTTCAGGTCTTTAAAGTTGGGACGCCAGATGCAGGATTCAAACTCTTTGCTCCTCAGGGAGAGAGTTGGGTTTGTGAGTTCTCTCTTGATTGTTGGTGACCATGGCAGGAGTGGAGTTTATGGTGAGATTGTGCCTCAGCCTCTCTTACTTGCTTGATGTGGGTTTTTTTCCCTTGGTGTTTAAGAGTCACTCAGCTAGATTTGGGGGTTTTTTGAGAGGAAAGTGTTCCATATATACCTGTAGATTTTGTGTGTCCATGGGAGGAGGTGAGTTCAGGACCCTACTATTTTACCTTCTTGAATTTGAATGCTGAAAAATAATATTTTAACAATAATAATTATGGACACAATTCCTAGATTATCTTATGGGACCAAACAAAACCAAGAATTACCTGGGAGATGTGCAAAGGGAAATCAAAGTGAAATAATTATCTCATTTAATCTTGGGACTACTCAGTAGACAGCTATTTTTTGTGTTATTGCTAAACAGAGAAATATAACTTTTCACATGTGTGTGTATGTGTTTGTGTGTGTGTTTTAAATACACCTCTCTGTCTTTTGTAGATCATGTAGGTATAAAATAAATTAGCTAGCCTCTCTTCACATATTTAAATTTGGGGATTAAATTTTTTATTATGTAAACATTTATACTTCATGAATTATTTATATAAATATATAAATTACATATTTATATATAGTCTATTTTATGTATCTTGAAAATTAAAGATAAGATATAGTTTTTTTCAAACATCAATGGAACATTTACAAAAATCAGTATATATTAGGTCCCCAAGAAAATCCTTGATTTATTCCCCAGATGAAACTATGGGTTACATTCTCCAATTAAAGTGAATTCAAATTGGAAACTAAACTGATTAAGAAATTCTAAATTATCCTTATATCAAAACATATCAAAACTGTAATCATTATTTGGGCAATAAGAACTTTACTGTGAATTAAAACTGATGGGATAAAACAAAGCTATAATAAGCAGCAAATTAAAAGACCTTGTGTTTTCATTAAATAACACTTAATAATTAACAAGAAATAAAAAATAAACAAAGTATTATAAACAAATCACAAGGTAATGCTGAGGAATGTAGGAAGATGGAAATAATAAAGATAAAATCAGAAATCAGAAATTAAAAAACATAAAATAGTAGAATAAGTAAATTTAAGAGGTGGCTCTTAGGAAAGCCTCCAACAAAACAGATACCTATTTGACAAATCAAATAAAAATATAAACAACAGAGAAGAAACTAAAAGTGAGTTACTTGTAAAGATTGATAAAGTCTATAAACCTCTACACAGACTAATAAAGAAAAAGAGAGAAAACACAAATTACTAGTATCAGAAATGAAAGAAGAAATGTGACTAAAAATTCCACAGATATTAAAAAAGATAATAATGAAATACTATGAACACCTCAATGTCCATATATTTGATAACCTAAGTGAAATGGACAAATTCCTTAAAAGACACAATTTTCAGAAACTCATACAAGAAGAAATAGACAATCTGAATCGACCTATACATATTGAAGTAATTGAATCAATAATTAATAACATTCCAAAACAGAAAGCACAAGGCCCCGATGGATTAACTGGTAAATTTCACCAAACAAACACTTAAGGAAGAAAGTATACCAAAGTTCTACAATCTCTTTCAGAAGACAGAAGCAGAGGAAGTACTTCCTAAATCTTTCTGTGAAGCCACAATTACTGTAATACAAAAACAAGGACATTATAAGAAAAGAAAACCAATATCTCTAATGAACATAAATGCAGAAATCCTCAACAAAATGTTGGCAAATTGAATGCAACAATGTATAAAAAGAATTATACCACCCAACCAAGTGGGAGTTATCCCAGGAATGTAAGATTGGTTCAACATCTGAAAATCAATTAATGCAATCCAGCAATTAGCAAGCTAAAGAAGAAAAATCAAATGATCATATCAATAGATCCAGAAAAAATGTTTGTCAAATTCAACATCCATTCAGGATTAAAAACAAAACAAAACAAAACAGAAAACCTTAGTAAACTAGAAATAGAGAACTTCTTAACTTGATAAAGAATAGCTATAAAAGTCCTATAGCTAACATCATGCTTAATGGTGAGAAATCCAAAGCTTTCCCACTAAGGTCAGGAACAAGGCAAGGATGTCCCCCTCTCACCACTGCTTTTCAACATCATACTGAATGTCCTATAAGGCAAGAAAAGGAAATAAAATGTATATTGATTTCTAAGGAAGAAATAACACCATTTGTTTGCAGATGACATGATTGTCTGTGTAGAAAATCTGAAAGAATCAACAACAAATTCCTGGAACCAATAAGCAATTATAACAAGGCTGCAGGATACAAGGTTAATATATAAACGTCAATCAATCAATCACCTTTATATATACCAGCAATGAACAGGGGATTTTGGAATTAAAAATGCTATACCATTTACATTAGCACCCCCAATATGAAATCTTTAGATGTAAATCTCAAAAATAAGTACACAATCCATATGAGGAAAACTACAAAATTTTGATAAAGGATATCAAAGAAAAACTCATGAATAGGAAGATGATATTGCCAAGATATCAGTTCTTCCCATCTTGATGTATACATTCAGTACAATCTCAATCAAAATCCCAGCAAATTATTTTGCAGACATCAACAAACTTATTCTAAAGTGTATATGGGAGGCAAAAGATCCAGAAGGCCAACATAGTGTTGAACGGAAGAACAACGTTGGAGGACTGACACAACTCAACTCCAAGACTTAACTATAAAGCTACTGAAATGAAGACAATGTGTTATTGGTAATAGAGTACACAAATAAATTAATGAAATAGAATAGAGAGCTCAGAAATAGACCCACAGAAATGCCATCAACTGATCTTTGACAAAGAAACAAAGGCACAATGGAGAAAATATACACTTTTCAACAAATGGTGCTGGAAGAATTGGATATCCACATGCAAAACTAAATAAATAAATTCAGACGGACTTTACACCTTTCACAAAACTTAACTCAATATAGATCATAGACCTAAATGTAAAATTCAAAACTGTAAAACTCCTTGAAGACACAGGAGAATACCTTGTTGATTTTGGGTATGATGAAGAATATTTAGATAAAACACCAAAGGCATAATTCATGAAAGAAATAATTGATCAGCTGGACTTCATTAAAATTAAAACCTTCTGCTCTATGTAAGACAATATCAAGAGAATTAGAAGACACGTGACAAACCGAGAGAAAATATTTGGAAAAGACATATCTGATGAAGAACAGTTACCCAAAATATACAAAGAACTCTTAAAATTCATCAATAAAAAAACAAACCTTTTGTTCAAAAAATGGGCCAAAGACCTTAACAGTCACCTCACCACAGAAGATATACATATGGCAAATAAGCATATGAAAAGATTCTTCATATCATATATCCTCAGGGAAATACAAATTAGAACAACAATGAGATACCACTACACACCTATTAAAATGGCCAAAATCCAGAACATCCACAATACCAAATGCTGATGAGGATGTGGGACAACAGGAACTCTCATTCTTTGCTGTTGGGAATGCAAAATGGTGCAACAACTTTGGAAAACATTGTGTCAGTTTCTTACAAAACTAAACATACTCTTACCATATGATCCAGCAATTGTGCTCCTTGTTATTTACCTAAAGGAGTTGAAATCTTATGTCCACATCAAAACCCACACACAGATGTTTATAGCAGCTTTACTCATAATTGCCAAAACATAGAAAAAAAACCCAACATGTCCTTTAGTAAGTGAATGAAATAAACTGTGGTAACACACACAATGAAATATTATTCATTTTTTAAAAGAAATGACCTATCAAGCCATGAAAAAAAATGGAGGAAACTTGAATTAGTATTACTAAGTGAAAGAAGTGCATCTGAAAAAGCTACACAGTGTATAATCCCAACAATATAATATTCTATAAAGGCAAAACTATGAAGACAAAAAAATATCAATGGTTACCAGGGGTTGGGAGAGGAATGAGTAGGTGGAACACAGAGGATTTGGGGGGCAGTGAAACTACTCTATCTGATACTATAATAGTGGGTGCAGGTCATTATATATTTGTCCAAATCCATGGAATGTACACTGAATGAACCTTAGTGTAAGCAACGGACTTTTAATGAAAATGATGTGTCAACATATTTTCATACAAATGAATGAAACAAATGTATCACTAACAAATGCAACAAATGTATCGCTCTGATGGGGGATGTTAATAAGTGGGGAAGCTATGCATGAGTGGGACAGGGAGGATATGTGAAATTACTGTATCTTGTTCTTAATTTTGCTGTGAACTTTAAACTACTCTAAAAAATAAAGTCTATTCAAAAGAGAGAGATAGAGAGAACAAATTCACAAAAAGAATAATGAGAAATTGTTATAACCACAAATATGAGGGAGACCAGATAAATTACCAGGGAATTATGCTAACAAAATATAAATTCTTAATGGAATGTACAGTTTTATGGGAAATGTAAATTATTAAAATTTACCAAAGAAGAAATTTTAAAAATTAATAATAATTGTTGAAAAACTGAAACATTTCCAAAATGACTCCCTCAAAATTAATATCAATAAGGGTGTGATGAGGCTTACATTCTCATATACTACTCTTATGAATCTAAATTGGTACAACAAATAAATTTACCACAAGGTTGTAAGAGCATTATAAATGCTTCTATCATTTGACCAATTAATAATTATACAAACATTAATTTATCTAATTTTTTTTTTTGTCTAGGGAAGACAATAGAGCAACCTATACAAAATTTTAGGGAAAAGAGATCATAGCCCAAGTATTCTATGATGAGACAAATTACTATTTACATGTGAGGAAAAAAGAAAAAGCAGTTTCAGAAAATACACATCTACAGTAATCTAGGAAGTTAAATTCAAACCAAGTAAAACTTGAGTCAGAATTAAGAAATCAAATATGACAAAGTTTGAATAGAAAAGTTGTAAACAATGTAACCGTGAAAATTAAATTAATGTTTATATAATTATTAATACAGTTATAAAACTTATACCAGTGTAAAAAATGTCTTGAAAGAAGACACATAACATAATAAAGAAATATTTATCCTTATTATCAACATCATCAACTGTATTTAAAAATAGATGTTGGGTTGATTACTGTAACTCTTTAGTACTGTCTGGAGTCTGGGAGGGTTATGCTTCTTGCTTTGTTCATTTTCCTCAAGATTGCTTTGGCAATTCTGGGTCTTTTATGGTTCTATATAAATTTGAAGATTATTTGTTCTACTACTGTGAGAAACGTCATGTGTAATTTGACAGGTGTTGCATTAAATCTGCAGATTGCTTTGGTTAGTATGGCCATTTTAACAATATTAACTCTTCCAATCCAAGAGCATGGGATATTTTTTTCCATTGCTTTAAATCATCTTCAATTTCCTTTATCAATGTTTTATAGCTCTCAGCATATAAGTCTTTGACCACTTTGGTCAGGTTTATTCCTAAGTATTTTAATTTTTTGATGTAATTTTAAAAGGAATTGTTTTTTCTGTTTTTTTTTTGTGGTTTTCTTTTACTTTCCCTTTCTTATATTTAATTTTTAGTGTAAAGAATGTGACTGATTTCTGTAGGTTAATCTTGTATTGTGCGACCTTGCTGAATTCGATTATCAGTTCTAATAGTTTTTTTTTAACATTTTTATTGGAGTATAATTGCTTTACAATGGTGTGTTAGTTTCTAGTTTATAACAAAGTGAAACAGGTATAAATATACATATATCTCCCATATCTCTTCCCTCTTGCATCTCCCTCCCTCCCACCCTCCCTTTCCCACCCTTCCTTTCCCACCCTTCTACATGGTCACAAAGCACCAAGCTGATCTCCCTGTGCTATGCGACTGATTCCCACTAGCTATCTATTTTATATTTGGTAGTGTATATATATTCATATATACACTACCACTCTCTCACCTTGTCCCAGCTTACCCTTCCCCCTCCCTGTGTCCTCAAGTCATTTCTCTAGTAGGTCTGGGTCTTTATTCCCGTCTGGACCCTAGGTTCTTCATGACAATTTTTTTTTATTCCATATATATGTGTTAGCATATGGTATATGTTTTTCTCTTTCTGACTTACTTCACTCTGTATGGCAGACTCTAGATCCATCCACCTCACTACAAAAAATTCAATTTCATTTCTTTTAATGGCTGACTAGTATTCCATTGTATATATGTGCCATATCTTCTTTATCCATTCATCTGTCGATGGACACTTAGGTTGCTTCCAAATCCTAGCTATTGTAAATAGAGCTGCAATGAACATTTTGGTACATGACTCTTTTTGAATTATGGTTTTCTCAGGGTATATGCCCAGTAGTGGGATTGCTGAGTCATATGGTAGTTCTATTTTTAGTTTTTTAAGGAACCTCCACACTGTTCTCCATAGTGGCTGTATCAATTTACATTCCCACCAACAGTGCAAGAGTGTTCCCTTTTCTCCACACCATCTCCAGCATTTATTGTTTCTAGATTTTTTGATGATGGCCATTCTGACCAGTGTGAGATGATATCTCATTGTAGTTTTGATTTGCATTTCTCTAATGATTAATGATGTTGAGCATTCTTTCATGTGTCTGTTGGCAATCTGTATATCTTCTTTGCAGAAATGTCTATTTATGTCCTCTGCCCATTTTTGAATTGGGTTGTTTGTTTTCTTGATATTGAGCTGCATGATCTGCTTGTATATTTTGGAGATTAATCCTTTGTCAGTTGCTTCATTTGCAAATATTTTCTCCCATTCTGAGGGTTGTCTTTTGGTCTTGTTTATGGTTTCTTTGCTGTGCAAAAGCATTTAAGTTTTATTAGGTCCCATTTGTTCATTTTTGTTTTTATTTCCATTTCTCTAGGAGGTGGGTCAAAAAGGATCTTGCTGTGATTTATGTCATAGAGTGTTCTGCCTATGGTTTCCTCTGAGAGTTTGATAGTGTCTGGCCTTACATTTAGGTCTTTAATCCATTTTGAGTTTATTTTTGTGTATGGATGAAGTTAGGGAGTGTTCTAATATCATTCTTTTACATGTAGCTGTCCAGTTTTCCCAACACCACTTATTGAAGAGGCTCTCTGTTCTCCACTGTATATTCTTGCCTCCTTTATCAAAGATAAGGTGACCATATGTGCATGGGTTTTTCTCTGGGCTTTCTATCCTGTTCCATTGAGCTGTTTTTCTGTTTTTGTTCCAGTACCATACAGTCTTGATTAGTGTAGCTTTGTAGTATAGTCTGAAGTCAGGGACCCTGATTCCTCCAGCTCCATTTTTCTTGTTCAAGATTGCTTTGACTATTTAGGGTCTTTTGTGTTTCCATACAAATTGTGAAATTTTTTGTTCTAGTTCTGTGAAAAATGCCAGTGGTAGTTTGATAGGGATTGCATTGAATCTGTAGATTGCTTTGGGTAGTATAGACATTATTTCTTTCATCAGTGTCTTATTATTTTCTGCATACATGTCTTTTGTCTCCTTACATAGGTTTATTCCTAGATATTTTATTCTTTTTGTTGCAGTGGTAAATGGGAGTGTTTTCTTAATTTCACTTTCAGATTTTTCATCATTAGTGTAGAGGAATGCAAGAGATTTCTGTGCATTAATTTCGTATCCTGCTACTTTACCAAATTCATTGATTAGCTCTAGTAGTTTTCTGGTAGCATCTTTAGGATTCTCTGTGCATAGTATCATGTCATCTGCAAACAGTGACAGCTTTACTTCTTCTTTTCTGACTTAGATTCCTTTTATTTATTTTTCTTCTCTGATTGCTGTGGCTAAAACTTCCAAAACTATGTTGAATAATAGTGGTGAGAGTGGGCAACCTTGCCTTGTTCCTGATCTTATTGGAAGTGGTTTCAGTTTTTCACTATTGAGGATGATGTTTGCTGTGGGTTTGTCATTTATGGCCTTTATTATGTTGAGGTAAGTTCCCTCTATGCCTACTTTCTGGACGGTTTTTATCATAAATGGTTGTTGAATTTTGTCGAAAGCTTTCTCTGCATCTATTGAGATGATCGTATGTTTTTTCTCCTTCAATTTGTTAATATGGTGTATCACATTGATTTATTTGCGTATATTGAAGAATCCTTGCATTCCTGGGAGAAACCCCACTTGATCATGGTGTATGATCCTTTTAATGCGTTGTTGGATTCTGTTTGCTAGTATTTTGTTGAGGATTTTTACATGTATGTTCATCAGTGATATTGGTCTGTAGTTTTCTTTTTTTGTGACATTTTTGTCTGGTTTTGGCATCAGGGTGACGGTGGCCTCGTTGAATGAGTTTGGGAGTGTTTCTCCCTCTGCTATATTTTGGGAGAGTTTGAGAAGGATAGGTGTTAGCTCTTCTCTAAATGTTTGATAGAATTTGCCTGTAAAGCCATCTGGTCCTGGGCTTTTGTTTGTTGGAAAATTTTTAATCACAGTTTTAATTTCAGTGCTTGTGATTGGTCTGTTCATATTTTCTATTTCTTCCTGCTTCAGTGTCAGAAGGTTGTGCATTTCTAAGAATTTGTCCATTTCTTCCCGGTTGTCCATTTTATTGGCATATAGTTGCTTGTAGTAATCTCTCATGATCCTTTGTATTTCTGCAGTGTCAGTTGTTACTTCCCGTTTTTCATTTCTAATTCTATTGATCTGAGTCTTCTCCCTTTTTTTCTTGATAAGTATGGCTAATGGTTTATCAGGTTTTTTTTATCTTCTTAAAGAACCAGCTTTTAGTTTTATTGATCTTTGCTATCATTTCCTTCATTTCTTTTTCATTTATTTCTGATGTGATCTTTATGATTTCTTTCCTTCTGCTAACTTTGGGGTTTCTTTTTTTGTTTTTCTTTCTCTAACTGCTTTAGGTGTAAGGTTAGGTTGTTTATTTGAGATGTTTCTTGTTTCTTAAGGTAGGATTGTGTTGCTATAAACTTCCCTCTTAGAATTGCTTTTGCTGCATCCCATAGGTTTTAGGTTATCATGTTTTCCTTGTCATTTGTTTTTAGGTATTTTTTGATTTCCTCTTTGAGTTCTTCCGTGACCCTTGGTTTTTAAGTAGTGTATTGTTTAGTCTCCATGTGTTTGTATTTTTTACAGATTTTTTTCTGTAATTGATATCTAGTCTCATAGCATTGTGTTCAGAAAAGATATTTGATATGATTTCTATTTTCTTAAATTTACCAAGGCTTGATTTGTGACCCAATATATGATCTATCCTGGAGAATGTTCCATGAACACTTGAGAAGAAGGTGTATTCTGTTGTTTTTGGATGGAATGTCCTATAAATATCAATTAAGTTCATCTTGTTTAATGTATCATTCAAAGCTTGTGTTTCCTTATTTCCTTTCATTTTGGATGATCTCTCCATTGGCGAAAGTGGAGTGTTAAAGTCCCCTACTATGATTGTCTTACTGTCGATTTTCCCTTTTATGGCTGTTAGTGTTTGTCTTATGTATTGAGGTTCTACAATGTTGGGTGCATAGATATTTTCAATTTTTATATCTTCTTCTTGGATTGATTCCTTGATCATTATGTAGTGTCCTTCTTTGTCTCTTGTAATAGTCTTTGTTTTAAAGTCTATCTTGGCTGATATGAGAATTCCTACTCCAGCTTTCTTTTGATTTTCATTTGCATGGAATATCTTTTTCCATCCTCTCACTTTCGTCAGTATGTGTCCCTAAGTCTGAAGTGGGTCTCTTGTAGACAGCATATATATGTGTCTTGTTTTTGTATCCATTCGGCCAGTCTATTTCTTTTGGTGAGAGCATTTAATCCATTTGCATTTAAGGTAATTATGTATGTTCCTATTACCATTTTCTTAACTGTTTTGGGTTTGTCATTGTAGGTCTTTTCCTTCTCTTGTGTTGCCTGCCTAGAAAAGTTCCTTTAGCATTTGTTGTAAAGCTGGTTTGATGGTGCTGAATTCTCTTAGCTTTTGCTTGTCTGTAAAGGTTTTAATTTCTCCATCAAATCTGAATGAGATCCTTGCTTGATAGAGTAATCTTGGTGGTAGGTTTTTCCCTTTCATCACTTTAAACATGTCTTGCCACTCCCTTCTGGCTTGCAGAGTTTCTGCTGAATGATCAGCTGTTAATCTTATGGGTATTTCCTTGTATGTTATTTGCTATTTTTCCCCTGCTGCTTTTAATACTTTTTCTTTGTATTTAATTTTTGATAGTTTGGTTAATATGTGTCTTGGTTTGTTTCTCCTTGGATTTACCTTGTATGGGACACTCTGTTCTTCTTGGACTTGATTAACTATTTCCTTTCCCATATTAGGGAAATTTTCAACTATAATCTCTTCAAATATTTTCTCAGTCCCTTTCTTTTTCTCTTCTTCTTCTGGGACCCCTATAATTCGAATATTGGTGCATTTAGTATTGTCCCAGAAATCTCTGAGACTCTCCTCAATTCTTTTCATTCTTTCTTCTTTATTCTGCTCTGCAGTAGTTATTTCCAATATTTTATCTTCCAGGTCACTTATGCATTCTTCTGTCTCAGTTATTTTGCTATTGATCCCTTCTAAAGAATTTTTAATTTCATTTATTGTGTTGTTCATGATTGTTTGTTTGCTCTTTAGTTCTTCTAAGTCCTTGTTAAACGTGCTTTCTATTTTCTCCATTCTATTTCCAAGATTTTGGATCATCTTTACTATCATTATTCTAATAGTTTTTGTGTGGATTCTTTAGGGTTTTCTATACCATGTAATCTGCATATAATGACAATTTTACCTCTTCTCTTCCAATTTGGATACTTTTATTTCCTTTCCTTGTCTGATGGTTGTGGCTAGGACTTCCAGTACTATGTTGAATAGAAGTGGTAAGAGTGGGCATCCTTTTCTTGTTCCAGATTTTAGCAGGAGGAAGGTTTTCAGCTTTTCAATGTTCAGTATATGTTGGCTATGGATTTGTCATAAATAATAGCTTTTATTATGTTGATATATATTCCCTCTATACCTACTTTGGTAAGAGTATTTTATCATGAATAGATATTAAATTTTATCAACTGCTTTTATTGCATCTATTGAGATCATCATGTGGTTTTCGTCTTTTCTTTTGTTGATGTGGATTGTCACATTATTGATTTGCATATGTTGAACCACCCTTGTGACCCTGGGATAAATCCAACTTGGTCATGGTGTATGATTTTTTTTTTATATGTTGTGTGGTTTGGCTTGCTAATATTTTGTTGAGAATGTTTGCATCTATATTCATCAAAGATATTTGCCTATAATTTTTGTTTTTCGTATTGTCTTTGTCTGGTTTTGGTATCAGGGTGATGGTGGTTTCATCAAATGACTTTGGGAGTGTTCCTTCCTCTTCAATCTTTTGGAATAGTTTGAGAAGGATTGGTATAAGTTCTTCTTTCTATGTTTGGTAGAATTCCCCAGTGAAGTCAACTCGTCCTGGACTTTTGTTTGCAGCAATTTTTTTAAAATGTTTTTAATTAATTAATTTATTTTTTTACACATTCTATTTCACTTCTAGTGATTGGTCTGTTCAAATTGACTATTTTTTCTTGATTCAGGTTTGATGGGCTCTATGTTTCTAGAAACTTGTCCATTTCTTCTAGATTATCTAATTAGTTGGCATATAACTATTCATAGTATTCTCTTATGGCTTTTTGTCTTTCTGTGGTATTGTTTGTAATTTCTCCTCTTTCATTTCTTACTTTGTTTATTTGGGTTCTCTGTCTTTTCTTCTTAGTGAACCTGGCCAGAGGTTTGTCAATTTTGTTTCACATTTTAGAGAACCAACAATTGGTTTTATTGACTTTTTTATGTGTGTGTGTGTTTTTTTTTTAATCTCGATTTCCTCTCTGATCTTTATTAATTTCATTCCTTCTGCTTACTTTAGGTTTTGTTTGCTCTTTTTCTAAGTCTTCTATTTGGTAAGTTAGATTTTTTTTTGAGATATTTCTTGTATTTTTTAAGGAAGGCCTATAATGCTATGAACTTCCCACTAGCAACTGCTCTTGCTGCATCCCATAGATTTTGTATGGTTGTGTTTTCATTGTCATTTGTCTCAAGGTATTTTTAAATTTCCTCCCCGATTTCATCATTGACCCATTGGTTATTGAGTAGCATGCTGTTTAGTATCCATGTAATCATTTTTTCTCATTTCTTTTTCTGTGGTTGATTTCTAGTTTCATGAAGTTGTGGTCAGAAAAGAAGCTTGAAATAACTTCTATCCCTTTAAATTTGTTGAGGCTTGTTTTATGCCCTAGTATGTGGTCAATCCTAGAGAATGTTCCAGGTGCATTTGAAAATAATGTAAAGCTACAGTAACCAATGCAGCATGGTACTGGCACAAAAACAGACATACGTATCAATGGAACAGACCAGAGAGCCTAGAAATAAACCCACACACCTATGGTCAATTAATCTTCAACAAAAGAGGCAAGAATATACAGTGGGAAAAAGTCTCTTCAGCAAGTGGTGCTGGGAAAGTTGGACAGCAGCATGTAAATCAATGAAGTTAGAAGACACCCTCACACCATACATAAAAGTAAACTCAAAATTGCTTAAAGATTTAAATATAAGACATGACACTTTAAAACTCCTAGAAGAAAACATAGGCATGTCTCTGACTTAAATCATACCAATGTTTTCTTAGGTCAGTCTCCCAAGGCAATAGAAATAAGAGCAAAAATAAACAAATGGGACCTAATCAAACTTAAAAGCTTTTACACAGCAAAGGAAACCATAAACAAAATGAAAAGTCAGCCTATGGACTTGGCGAAAATATTTGCAAGTGGTGTGGCCAACAAGCGCTTAAATTCAAAAATATGCAAACACGTCAGGTAACTCAATAACAACAACAACAACAACAAAAACCCAAACAACCAAATCAACAAATGGGCAGAAGATCTAAATAGACATTTCTCCAAGGAAGACATACAGGTGGCCAATAGGCACATGAAAAGATGCTCAACGTTGCTAATTAGTAGAGAAATGCAAATCAAACTACAGTGAGGTACCACCTCACACCAGTCAGAATGGCCATCATTAAAAAGTCTACAAATAACAAAGGCTGGAGAGAGTATGGAAAAAGGGACCCTCCTACACTGTTGGTGGGAATGTAAATTGGTGCAGCCACTATAGAAATTAGTATGCATGTTCCTCAAAAAACTAAAAATAGAGTTACCATATCATCCAGCAATCTCACTCCTGGGCATATATCCAGAGAAAGCTATAATTAAAAAATATACATACACCCCTATGTTCATAGTGGCACTATTTACAATAACCAAGACATGAAAACATCCTAAATGTCCATCAACAGATGAATGTATAAAGAAGAAGTGGTATATATATACAATGAAATATTATTCAGCCATAAAAAAGAATGAAATAATGCCACTTGCAGCTACATAGATGGACCTAGAGATTATCATACTAAGTGAGGTAAGTCAGAAAGAGAAAGACAAATACCATATGATATCACTTATATGTGGAATCTAAAATATGACATAAATGAACTTATCTACCAAACAGAAACAGACTCACAGACATAGAGAACATACTTATGGTTGCAAGGGGTGGGGGATGGGAGGGGGTTGGATTGGGAGTTCAGGACTAGCATATGCAAACTATTATATAGAGAATGGATAAACAACAAGGTCCTATTGTATAACACAGGGAACTATATTCAATATCCTGTAATAAACCATAATGGAGAATAATAAATATGCAAAAGAATACATGTATATACGTATATATAACTGAATCACTTTGGTGTACACCAGATACTAACGCAACATTGTAAATCAGCTATACTTCAATTAAAATATATATATAAAAACATAGGCAAAGGGTAAAAAAAAAGATGTTGGGTAGGGTTTTGGAAGAAAAAGCAGGTTAATTATATTATAAAGAGTCTATCAATAGATACTATTCTATCCTGGATCTTGGTAGAGTATAATAGATTATTTTTGTGTTTAAAAATATCCCTTACCATCGTAAGGGTAGAATAACTTCAAATTGCTAGAATAAATAGCCAATAAAACATGAGCAATTCAGAAAAAGGAAGTTGGAATCCTTGTACACGATAAAGGTTTAATATTTGTAATATGTAAAGAGTACCTACAAACGATATATAAGAATAAGAGAACAGCTCATATCTTAAACTTGGATATAGTTCAAATTCTCCAGACCATTAGCTATGTAACACTAAACATACAGAATCATTTTATTATTAAGAATATAGTGAGTGCACATGGAACATGTACTCTAGCCTCTTTATTTGTCTAAATCCACATGAGAGTCTTGGGATTTTACTGATAATCCAGTAGGCCACATGGAATAAGAGGAGATCAGGAAAAAGAGAGTTTCAGCAGACATTTGAGAGAACAGAAAATCAGATATCCTCCTAACCTTTTATTCAGCACCAATCACAGGAAATAGGAAGCATAAGAGAACTGCTTCATTAAGGGGTGTGGCCTTGTCATACAAGGTGTCTTGGAATCTGAATAGATGTGTATTCCCACCTCTTGGGGAGGAACAAGAAAGAGTGTGGGGAGGGAGTGGGAATTTTCTCTTCCCCTCTATTTTCAAACATATAACAAAGTGTTTGCTTAGAGATGGTTTTGAAGGAGCTAGACATAGGAGAACTTCCACTTTGTATTTTGCACATTTTTCATTTTAGTTTGTCAATGAACATATATTGATTTTACAACCAGGAAAAGCAACAGATATTAAAGATAATGGCTATTTTTATTTAAAAATTAATTTCATGCTCTTTTTTAGAAACAGTGTCTCTGAAAAGTTATAATAATCCTGCATTTCTATAATATAAAAACAAAAATATTAACTCGTTCTCCAAGTTATTTCATTCTGTCATTTCAGTTATCTGTTGTGTTGTTAAATTTGATTTCTTATTGATGGCATACTTAAAGGTCCCTTTGTCTAGTCTAGTTGAAAATAGTGACATAACTAACAGGGTTGTCTCATTAACAGTGGGCATTGATTTAAAAGCATGAGTATATGTAATTTAAGAAAATCTAAGATTTTATGTTTTAAGACCTTTCAACTTAGTGCTCCCCTTTTAAACACTGAATCATAGACATCTTAATGAAATCACTCTAATTATTTTCCAGCTCAGCATGTTTGTGGTATGTTCAGAATGAATTGCATTTAATTATCAGATTAACTTTTTTTTTAAACATCTTTATTGGAGTATAATTGCTTTACAATGGTGTGTTAGTTTCTGCTTTATAACAAAGCTTATCAGATTAACTTTTAAAATTAGACTGCAAAATTTTATCATTACCTATATAGAATTATCTTTCTTGCACTAATGGAGATCTTTTTACAAAATAACTATTCAAAATACTAATAAAGCTAAAAAATAGACTTCTCCATATGGATTAATAACTTTGCACAATTTTTTCATTAGTATGTTTTACTTGAAGAAGTATTTTAAGTTTTCTCTTACGTAAATTGTCCAAGAACCTCATTAATTTAATATTTACTGAATGCCTATTATGTGCCATGGCATTAGAGATATAAAGTTAAATCAAACATGGCCAGTGACCATAAGGGGTTATATTTTTTTTAAATGAGATGTTATTTAAAATTATATTTGTGTGAGTCAAATGCATTATTTTTACTGTGATCTGTGTATGTTGTCAAAAACAATTTCTACATCACCATTTTATACAATTATATTGTTGAAGCTAAAGTGTCTGTCATTGCCAACCTCTACATAGTCATAAAGCATACCATACCATTCTTCATTTATTAAATTACTGAAAAACTATGAGGAAACTAAATGGTAAAAATACACACAAAATTTAAAGTGTTTCTCCATGTGATATGCTTCACCAAAAGGGAATATTTAAGAGCAACACTCTAATAACCTAACTGACCTGAGTTTAGTTGATTTTCCTGCTAAGAAATTTCTCCTTGGTCAAAATGTCACTATATATGTGGTTCAGTTTCATCATTAGCTGAAAAAGGGAAAAAAAATGACATAACAGGTCTAGGTAAATCAAAGGATTAAATGTTTAAAAGTGAAACCATAGCAGAGTGGAAGAAATTATAGGTTGATATTTATTTGACCTTACTACTAACAAGTACATTCTAGCATAAAGGTACTGGGCAAAGGAGGAGGGCAGGTGGAGTTACAATGCTAAAAACTGGTAAGTTTGATACAACGTAAATTTAAAATACCATATGTCAAGATGCACTATAAATATTGGGGAAAAAACCCTGATGGTGAAGTATGTGCAATATTTCCTACATACATATGGTGAATACACTAATAGGTAAATAGCTCTCTCAAATGCCTATGAAGAAAGTAACATGAAGGAAAGCACTGGAGCCAGAGATTTCCATCTAGAAAATTGTTGCAATTATTCAGGTGAGACATGGGAACTTCCTGTACCAAGACAGTAACATTGGAAGTGGAAAGTCAGTAGGATTTGGTATTTGATTGAGGTGTAGGCTGGAAGGGGAAGGAGAGACCAAAGCACAGGTACTTATTGTTTACCTTTAAACCCACCACAGTCTTTAGGTTTAGTATATGTCTCCAAATGGACTATCAATGTCCTAAATAAACAGAATTCTGTAAAACACATCTAAGTCAACGTTGAACCATAAGTAACTTATTCACAAATAGCTTCTGTTGTATGTACATCTAGCTAGTTTAGGCTTGGATTTCCCAGTCAGCATATGTTTACTTTTTCCTTTTCCTCCATCTGTTCTTTTCTCTGCACTGATTGGCACCAGGGCAATTCCTGCTCTTTGCATGTCCACCCATTATTATCCTGTCCTCCACTGCTCTACTGATTTAGAGATCAGAAAGCATTTTTCCCAGCACCAATGATATCTTATTGCTTACTTCAATTTCGGCATACCCACCCCTTACCACACACAGAGTTTTGCTAAATTTTGTGTGCACATATGACCCTCTTGCCATCAATTTCATTATCTTGGCTGTGATTCTATAAAGATTTTCTTGCTCATTTACTCAAACCAGTTTTCAACAGTGTATGTCGCATTTTTTTGTACTGCAGTAGGGTTAAATTTACACAATGTGTCCCATCAAGACTTAATTCCTATTAGGTATAATAGATGCTATTTGGATTGTTAAAAATAACCGAGTCAGTATCTTTATTGATTTGGAGACATGTTAATAACAAGTTGCTGAGTGGGAAAACAAGATTATAAAATTATGAAGCATAGAATCTAATTTCTGTTTTACATACACAAACACCCACAAACATTCACAAAGTCTATACAATAAAATGGCAAAATAGTAAGAGAAAGAATCTTTTTCCTGTAGAATGTTTTATGGGTAACTTTTAAATTTTCTTTCTTTTTCTTTTCTTTCCTTTTGTTTTTTCCCTATCTACAGTATCTAATTTTCTACCAAAAAACCATATATTATTTGTATATCAAAAAACTTAAAATTAAAAAAATAAAATTAAAATAATATAATAAAATAATTCTAAAAGTATAATAAAAATAAAAATAATATGTGATTCTTTAGAAACTTGTTTATTAACATGGGAAAAGACTCATCTTATTGAAAGACTGATCTTATATTTCCTTTTTTTTTCTAATCACTTCTCACAAATCTCCATTCTGACAAATAGGTCCAGAGCAAATACTGAAAACCTCAACTACTCTAGACTCTGTAGATTTATAAGCTGCTTAAAAGGAGTAATTTTCTTTTTCCTTTTGATGTATTCTAAATGTGTGTGTGTGTGTGTTAACAGTACCAACATTTAAACACATTTACAATTATCCCTTATACAGTGCATGGTGTCCTTTCCTTCCCCTTCTTCTCAGGTGTAGCACTACACACCTGAAATTTCCTAATGTGCTGTTGAATAAAAAAGAAGTCTGGGTATCCTGGAATACCAACTGTGTTTCATCAACATGTCTGTAAATAAATTTTGTTGAACTGATTCAAAGGTTTCTGAAACCCTTATTTATTGAGCATACATCTATGATTTTCTATCTATTGATCTCATTACTTAATCAGCAAATAAATGAAATTAGTGTGATGACTTATAATTCATAAAGGCTTTGAGTGATTAGCTGTTGCCCTTTAGCTACCTAATGATTTTCCAGGGAATGAACTCAAGCTAACAGACTTGTCATTTCCAAGGCCTTATTTTTCTTTAGTGGATTTGTGTTTAGTTTTCTTCTGAAAATCTGTATTTACTTTTTATTAGTTTTAGGATTCTTCACCCATACTCATTTGTCATTTAAAAGTAAATTCTTCATTAGTTGTAATGGGGAAAATTGAGAGCCTTGAAAATGAAAATTCTGAGATAATTAAAAAATGTCCATCAAATAATTTATTAGAACTACTTATAAGTAAAAAATATGTTTAATTTGAAATGCATGTTACTTGTGTGCATAGAAGAAAAAAACAACTTGATGGGAAGCATAAGAAATTTATGTTTGTTTAGATTATATCACTTTTATGTTTTGCTTAATGACATCTTGGTATTTGGAAATATTCCTTTGTTCAGCTTATTTTTTATTATTGAATTGAAAGTTTAGTGTCATGTGAACAGCTACCCTTTTCTTCTTCCCCATGCTTGCCATCTACTAAAATTGCTAATGATTTTGAATACTGACCAATAATTAGAGGAAGGATAATTAACCATAGGCCCAAATAGTTTAATTCCAGATGTCAAAGGTTGTTTTTCTTTAAACTTTATTTCTATTTTGGTAATGGAAAAGTAGCCTTATTTACTCCCATATTTCAACACCAACAGTGACTTCCCAATCTGTACCCCAGCCCTGACTTCACTCAGACATATTTACATTAATCAATATCAGGTCTGTCTGTCCCACATGTTAACAACTGATGTAAAAGGACATTTCCCATTCTCACTCTCAGATTCCTAATTCTACTGTTGGCATAATTCAATCTGAGTCCAAAGGCCTGAGAACCGGGGGAGCCAATGGTATAAATCCCAGTCCAAGGGCAAGATATGATGAGATGAGATGTCTCAGCTTAAACAATGAGGCAGAAAAAAATGGGGCAAATTCCTCTTTCCTCAGCAAAGCTTTCCCCTCTTATTGTGCCACTTTCTTCTTTTATCTCTATGGCCATACTTCTCTCTACATCAAGGCCTTGAAATACTCTGTTCCCCTCTGTAATGTCCTTAGTCACCACTCCCATCTCAATTATGTGCCTAGATCCTTATCATTCTTCAGACATGATTTTAAATGTCATTTCTTAAGAGAGGATTTTCCTGATTACCCATTCAAAAGTAGCTCCCACCCCACCACAAAAGTCTTTCTCACAAGAACTTGTTTTTTTAATAACTTAACTACAATTTTAAATTTAAATATTCATTTTTAGATTTTTAAAATCTCTTTCTTCCCCCAATAAACAATAATTCTATAAGAGTAAGGCTCATCATTTGTTCACTACTGTATTATCACCACTCAGAACACTACGTGGCTTGAAGTAAGTGCTCAAAAATATATATTCAATAATAAATGTAAGCATGACTGAACAAATGAATGAAAGCAGTTCTAGTCTCATGACCAGTGGTTTATAGGCATTAACTTAATCTACTAAACGTGTTAAAATACCCTAGACATTTTTATGTCTAAGGAAATGTCACTATCACAAGTCAGTAAGTTGGCACTTTCTATTTTCTTAGATTCTTTATCAGTTTTTTTTTTTTTTCTGAGAAAGCCTGAAAAAGAAAGTGAGTAATGAGATGTGAGTAAGGCTTGAGCACTAAACTTTATAAAGACCATTTGCCTGAAGTAATGAAGAGAGGTGCTAAAGAGAACATAAAGGAAATCATGTGGATCATCTGAGAAAAAGGAATAGGGCATCAACGTAGATGACTGGAAGGCAAGATTTCTCAAAAAGCATGTCACAGAGTAGGAAGGACGTAGGTGCATGGCACTGAGTCAGTATGGTCCCAGGGATAGGCTAAACAGAAGAACAATTTTAGGGAGGAGAAGGGATATCTTCAAAATAGACCACCTGGGCTTCATGCTGTAACATAAGAATGCCAATCATACAAACACTTGCTTCTTCATAGGCAACAGTGATCAATTTAAAATTAAGTTTGCTCATATTTATCCCTTCTCAAATGGTAAAATATTCTGCCCGATGACATAGTATTTAATTTGCATAAAAGTGCAGTGCCTCTAAACACTTCTCGTACCATTTTAACAGCAAAGGTCAAGGTCATACCCAGAATTCCAAAGGTAAATTTGCTATGAATAGGGCAGACCGTAGCAAGGATCTACCCAGTTTCATCCTGCATTAGATGTCATTATACTTTAATATTTTAGCATTAATTTTTAATTTTCTACTTTCCATTCTCTATTTGAAGCTATCTTGGCAATTCCAGTTAATCTCGCTGAACAAATTGGTGAGTTGGTTCCAGTACAAAATCCAACCAGGAGGTGGCTCTTTCAGCAAATACAAACAGCTTTCAAGAAATGGATCAATACTCTTCTATAGTGACTTTAATGCTTGCTTTTATTGAATGTTTTGATATAAAGTAAATGTGTAGCCAAAAGTACTACTTGTTTTATTGTGAATTTTAAAACCAGCCAGCAAAAGACTGCTGGGGCAGGAAAATGGTACCCATCTAATAGAGATGGTCAGGAAGCTAAGGACTTTAGCTAATTGAGTGTTCTGTTTAACTGAGAAGTTTTAATTCCCAATCTGATCTACATTTCACCACTAGATGACCCAACAGCAAGAGAACTTCGGGCTTTAAGAATAATACTGGGGGGACTTCCCTGGTGGTGCAGTGGTTAAGAATCTGCCTGCCAATACAGGGGGCACGGGTTCAAGCCCTGGTCTGGGAAGATCCCACATGTCGCGGAGCAACTAAGCCCGTGCGGCACAACTACTGAGCCTAGAGCCCGGGAGTCGCAACTACTGAAGCCCGCACGCCTAGACCCCATGCTCCGCAACAAGACAAGCCACCGCAATGAGAAGCCCGTGCACCACAATGAAGAGAAACCCCTGCTCACCGCAACTAGAGAAAGCCCGCATGCAGAAACAAAGACCCAACGCAGCAAAAAACAAACAAACAAACAAACAAAAAGAATGATACTGGGTGAGCCCAGTTCTGTGAGAAACTTTCAAATGGGTAAGTATGTTTTTGTATTTCTAAAGTTTAAACTCCAAATGGGAGGACAAATCAGAATTCAAACATACTAACAATTAGAAAACAGAGAATATAACATGACTATTAAAGTGAGATTTAAACTTTTTATGAGAACCATAGTTTGTGGAATCAGTCTCATTATATTATAGTATAATGGAATTCTTAATAGTGTGATTCCAGATATAGGGATTGAGAGGATAGAAAGGGTCATGTAAAGTGGAACACTCAAGAAAGATTTCCCTTAGCAAATAGAATTTGTGAGGGCCTGAAAATTATGGGGATGTCAGTTGCTTGTATGACTGTCAAGGAGAGAAGAGGTCATTTTCTTAGAAAGCCCTCTTGAACAACATTTGTGAGGGATAGATAGGAAAGGAAACTGGCATGAGTGGATAATGAGAAGTGAGATAAAACATTGGAAGTTTTCAAACAGAACATCTATCTCTGAGTAGAGAATCATAAAGTAATTTTAAAGAGCAGAGTATGAGTAGTACAAAACTGTCTATCTTGCTTCTCTGCACTAAGGCATACAGTTGATGACAAGAAGTTTGAATTTTAATTCAGTAATTTTTTTTTTGTAATTCATTTAGATGTTTTAGCATAAAATTCTCACTTCTTCTTTTTGTAAGACTTTCTTATACAGGCTCCTTGCTTGAGTGAGACTTCTTTCACATTTCAAATTTCAATGTTACTTCTTCTCTGGAGCAATTCTCAGATTTCAAAATGGAAACCTGGAAGAATTTGTAAGGTATTCACCATGGAGCTGTAGTCAGATTTCTTTCATAGGACCTATGTTTTCTACCAGTCAGATCTGAATTTTTACATGATATTTCAAGATTAAATTGTAATAGATAAATTAAGGAGAAAGCCTAAAGCCCAAAGACAGTTCAGAAACAAAAGTTGTGACTCACCCTGTTAGGTGAGGGGTCAGAAGAGGGCGCCACAGGCTTTAGGAGAACTTCTGTCAAGACAGTGCTAGCCCTTTAAGGAGGAAGATGGTTAGAATAATGAAACAAAATTATTATTGTTTTCAAATAATTATTGGGTATTCCTGCGTAGGCAGTTACAGGAAACATTTCCTCAGAAGATAGAACTAATCATGTTTGAAACTTATTTCACTAATTTGTAAAGGTCTTTATTTTGTTCTCAAATTCTCAATGCAGTTAGTGTTTAAAAATACGAGGTTCTAATTCTCTTTTCTCTTAAGCCTATCTAGTGGAGGAATAACAAAAGATAGGTTCTCAAACTTAATCATTTTTGCCATTTAAATCCAGAATCTCAGAGATTAATGGGGTCTTACATATTGTACCTAACTCTTTTATTTGACAGAAAGAGAAGCTGAGGTCCAAAGGGATCACACAATTGGATGTTGACAGAGTTGGAATAAGATACCAGCATACCCAGTCTTCTGTGGAGACTTCCTCTAATACAGCAAGCTAGCAAGTCCAGTAAAAAGTTGTGTGTATGGTAGTAATGTAAAAATAGAAGTGTTCTCATAAGTTAGAGATGTTTACTAAAACACTCATGGATGAAATGACATTACATCTGGCATTTGCTTTAAAATTCTTCAGTAAAAATTGTGAGGGAAGGCAGATAAATACAACAAGATTTGCAACATGTTATTAACTATTAAAGCTGTGTTATTGGTATATTCATGTTCATTACACAATTCTCTTTTTTTGTTTATGCTTGAAAAATTCTATAGTAAAGAGTGTTTTGTAAAGTAATGTGTTAGGGGACAGCTGTGTAACTGGAAATTACACCATTATGTATAATCTATAGATTTTAATGATCCATGATCATGACCATGGTCAAAACTTTCTTATAAAGGCCGTCTTAATGCCAGTAAATGTTTTATAAATAAGAACCTGCTAATGAAAGTGTGCCTGTTTATGATGCTATACATTATAATGTGTTAAAATGGAGGTTTTTGTTTTTAAGAGAATATGATTAAGTTCACAATTGTGGAGAATATAAGTTTATTATTTGAACTATATTATATCTGTTGATTCCTTTAATTTTATCCAGCAAAACCAACAAATCTACAGGGTGTGTACGTATGTGAATGTGAGCAGAGCAGGATACTTCTTAATACAATTTGATTCTGCAACAATTGATTTGAAAGAGTACTTCCAAAACAATTTGATAATTTATGCATTAAAACTTTAATTTTCAAGGAAAACAAATCAATTAAAAAAGCAATTCCTCTGTCATCAGCCACTCAATATATAGATACACAGAGGAAGAATGCTGATAAATAATCAGCAGGGGAGCAGAACAAGGGAAGCATCAGTAAAATAGATCAAAGGGAGAGAGTTTGAGACTCTGGCTACATATAAATATACTGGACCATATATGCCTTCTGGTTGAACAGCACAAATGACAACTGAGAGCTTATGTAGCAAAAAGCTAACTTAATATAGAGAAACCCCTCCCCACAAAAACATAAATAAATAAATGAATAAATAAGCATAACCCCTTGTTATTTAGTAAGTTAAATAAGCTAGCAAGCACAAAAATATTAAAGCTGAAATTTAGAGGTGGGAGAGGATCATACTGTCCAAATTATTATTATTATTATTTTTAATTTTTTAATTATTTTTTTAGGTCTACTATTTTTTAAATTAATTTTTATTGGAGTTTAATTGCTTTACAATGTTGTGATAGCTTCTTCTGTACAGCAAAGTGAATCAGCTATAAGTATACATATATCCCTTTTTTTTTGGATTTCCTTCCCATTTAGGTCACCACAGAGCATTGAGTAGAGTTCCCTGAGCTATACAGTAGGTTCTCATTACTTACCTATTTTATACATAGTATCAATAATGTATATATGTCAATCCCAATCTCCCAATTCATGCCACCCTCTCCTTCCCCCCTTGGTGTCCATAAGCTTGCTCTCTATGTCTGTGTCTCTGTTTCTGCTTTGCAAGTAAGATCATCTATACCATTTTTCTAGATTCCACATATATGTGTTAATATATGATATTTGTTTTTCACTTTCTTACTTACTTCACTCTGTATGACACTCTCTAGGTCCGTCCATGTCTCTACAAATGACCCAATTTCATTCCTTTTTTATGGCTAATATTCCATTGTATATATGTACACATCTTCTTTATCCATTCCTCTGTTGATGGACATTTAGGTTGCTTCCATGTCCAGACTATTGTAAATAGTGCTGCAATGAGCATTGGGGTGCATGTGTCTTTTTGAATTATGGTTTCCTCTGGGTATATGCCCAGTAGTGGGATTTCTGGGTCATATAGTTCTATTTTTAGTTTTTTAAGGAAACTCCTTACTGTTCTCCATAGTGGTTGTATCAATTTACATTCCCACCAACAGTGCAAAAGGGTTCCCTTTTCTCCACACCCTCTCCAGCATTTATTGTTTGTAGATTTTTCAATGATGACCATTCTGACTGGTGTTAGCTGATACCTCATTGCAGTTTTGATTTGTGTTTTTCTACTAATTAGTGATGTTGAGCATCTTTTCATGTGTTTGGTGGCCATCGGTATGTCTTTTATGGAGAAATGTCTATTTAGGTCTTCTGCCCATATTTTGATTGGGTTGTTTGTTTTTTTTTTTGATATTGAGCTGCATAAGTCATTTGTATATTTTGGAGATTAATCCTTTGTCAGTTGCTTCATTTGCAAATATTTTCTCCCATTCTGAGGGTTGTCTTTTGGTCTTGTTTATGGTTTCCTTTGCTGTGCAAAAGCTTTTAAGTTTCATTAGTTCCCATTTGTTTATTTTTGTTTTTATTTTCATTGCTCTAGGAGGTCAGTCAAAAAAGATCTTGCTAAGATTCTTGGTCACTTTCCTATATGGTTGTCTTCTGGAAAAATAGTTTTGAAAAAGATTTGGGCATTACTCTTTTTTGATCCACCTCCTAGAATAATGTCCAAATCATTTTTGAAACTATATTACCAGAAGACAACCAGATAGGAAAATGAACAAGAATGGCTTCCACTTCATGAAATGCAATGTACTTCTCACCTTTGATCTACTAAGGTAAGTAGGTAATTTGGCCTAAATCTATTATATTAACATTCAAAAACGCTGCCACTGTTTCATTTCTCTCCAAAGGGAAATGGCTTCTGTTACTTATCTTGAATTTTTTTTCAACTTTCATACTTTGTAATTTTTTATTTGTATTTCTTGGTGTAAGGGGCAACTTGCCAAGAAAGGCACTAGCTCAGTAGTATAATGAGCATTTGCAAACTGTAGTTATGTCTATAAAGGCTTGTTTTCTCTCCTTGAAGAAAATTTCTGGGCAAAGAATTGACATTTTGAAAACATTTTAGGAAAAAATATTCAAATATCGGGAAATAAAGGTTATGGGGAGCAGGGGGTTTTGAAAATCTAGCTTGTGCAGACAGTGTAAACATATTGAAAAGTACAAAGATAAATGAGGCCAGGTGCATGAAAGAGAGATAGATGTCAGATCTAAGTTAGAGTTGAGTTACCCATTTGGGAGCTGATTTAGATTCAAGTTGGTATGAGGGAATATGGCCAAAATATGAAGTCTTGGCTGAGCAAAAGCTAAATGAGTTTGATGAACTTGGAATTCAGTTTGATTTTGAATAAAAACTCATATTTACTTCTTAAATAGAACACTGCAATTTTAGTTTTAAAAGAGAGGATATTCACTCAAAAAATATCCTGTACCTGCAAGAGCAGAAGCAAGAGTGGGAGTGGAAAGTAAGAGAAAGAGAGGGGAAATCTGATGACTAAATACCACACGATATTAAGAAATAGGATTATACTGTCAGTTGTGACACTTGGATTCTAACAGCAGTTCTGATGCTAACTCGCAATGTTACTGTAGGCTAGTTCCATCCCTCTCCAGGCTTTAGTTTCTCCACCTGATTATTTAAGATCGTTATATTAAATGTTCTTCTGGGTGTGGGGGGATCTTTATAATTTTGCATTTCTAGTTAAAGTCATTTGAAATCATTTAGTGTAATTTAGCTAGGTTTTGGCTAATGTTCACTTATAGCTAATAGCAACTAATAAAGCTACTTAAGCTAATAAACTAATGTTAATTTTATTTGGAGACACTTGCTACTATTCTAATCATGTTTATACTAAATTAGGGTTAGACTTGTTTTTGAAGCATTATGCTGGGCACCAATTCTCACTGCCTATGTCTGGAGATAAAAATGGAGAAAGTATAGGGAATAGGGCTGACTGTTTGCTAAATCAAGGAAAACACACCCTGGAGATGACTGATTTGGAGATATCTCTGATGCTGGCTTCTTTTTTGTTTACCTATACTCAGAACTCCTTCAAGGTCACTAGCATTTTCAGTTAAACCTGGTGTTCCATTCCTAGTTGGCTGCTTGGCTGCCTCTTTCATGGGCCCACAAGTTTTATGCAGCTGTTAGGAGATGTGCTTGGTGTCTAATTTCCCCTTCTGCCTGTGGAGATTGAGGCTTTGCACATCTGAATCCATCTATATCAAGATTTTTCCCTGGTCCAACTCTGGTGATGTCCTATCCCATATTTCACTTTCTCTTTTTAACTTTTTGACTGTTACATCAGCACCTCTTATAACTGGGGGTACAGTTCTAAATACGCCAGTGAATTTAGGAAGGAAAAAGTTATGTGACAACCTATTAAGCCTCAAATAATAGCTCTTCTTTCAAAGGCCTTGTGATGTGAAACATCTCCATGGAGAATGCAGAAAAGAAGTTAATGTTCTCAGATAGTGAAACATTTCTGTAACCAGATTAGTCAGTCTTATCTTTGCATGGCTTTGCCATGTGACCTAAGACAGGAACCAGCCTTTTTGGGAAAGAGAAGTTCTTTTCTACGTACTTCTACTGATACAAAGCAGATGTAGACCTGAACCCATTTGTCACAAGTGGCATTCAATATAATTTGGACAGATGTATGGACAAATATTTTATTTTAATAACTAATTAATTATATTTATAATAGAATTAGTATTTATTTTCTATAATTACCATCTCTTTATATCACATGTAACTTGTTTTCTGAACATATGGTAATATAATATTTTATTTTAAAGGAAGTTAAATTACTTTAAATAAAATTATATTTGAATAGATTAAAGAAAGATATACATATTATTACACATATTATGTAGTGATAAACAGGTACGGAAAAATCATGCAAGAGGTATAAGAATGATTGAAATTTGGGAAACACAGGATCAGAAAACTTCCAAGTTGCTGTTAGCCCTTAGATTCTATGATTTCTTCAATAGTCACTAAAAGGAGAATTAAATTATGAAATTATTTTCTATCTGCCTCCTTATTCTCCTCCCTCCATTCAGTACTATGTGGTTTAGTACTAGGTGTCTGCTGAGTGCTTATTTGTTCCAAAAGCATTAGTATTGCCTAGGTCATCTTCAGCAAGAGCAGCTTGCCTACTACATGAAAGGCTGTCTTACCACATGTTGACATTGCTCTTCTCGGAAATTACTGTAAGTCTATAAACACAAATGTTTTTTCAAAAGGTGTCAAAACAGCAAGAGAGATAAGTCATGAATTCTTATTCCATCATAAATATTCATGAACAATGCCATCTACAGCTGATGGCCAGAATAAGTCTCAAATGACAACCTATACTTTTGGACTACATGGTTATTTTACAAGCTCAAGTATAGGTTCTCTACTACTGTGGGACATGTGCATCACAATTGACAAGGAGCCATCTGAGCATCTGCAACTCAGAAAAAAAATCAGGAGAACAACCTAAATTCCCAAACAAGGGATTTGTTATGCTCACCATGCAAAGGCATTTTCAAATGTCCTTCAAAAGAAGCAGCATACCAAGAATATATATATATACATATATACATATATATATGTTAAAGCCCCTTTGGGTTCATTCAAGTTCAGCTACAACTTTTTGCTTAATTAGGGCGAATGGAACCTTTTTACACTTTGCTTGGGAAGCTATGATTTTTTTGACCTACATCAACATTTATCAAGGTTTGTATTTTTGCTATCTCTTTGGACAATAGAGATTAATGAAGTTATTTCTTATGTGAATAGCACCTACATTTCCATTAACATTTTGAATCTCAGGCAACCTAGGAAGGTAGGAAGAGCAGACATAATTGTCCCCACTTTGAGGAGAGAAAATTGACAACTATCAAGGGAAACACTTTTGATTCTCATTGTATATTAGAGACTGAGTAGTAAGCATAATTAGAGAACCAATGTTTTCTGGCCTTTTATGAGATGCTAGGTTCTATCTAGACTAGACTGTCACTGGAAGTAACAGTGATGAAGGGTTTTAGATGATGAGGTAAAAGTAGGGGTGGGGGTCCAAAACCTCTCTTCAATGTTCAGATACCTATTGAAAGGCATGCAGTCCCATAGTCCTAAACTATTCTGAGAGCTGAGCATCCCTGGAAGAAGCTGCTCTGCTGCCCTGGTGTAAACTGGTAGAACGAAGCCATCTGAGGTTTGTTTATACTATAAACATAACATTTGACCTACCCAGTTTGATAATACAACTAAATAGATCATTGCACAAAGTTTTTCTTTGGTCTTCAGGTGACTAAACCTCTGATTTTCACTTTCACATAACATTTAACATGGCAATAAAATCTCTTTAAGTTGATCAGAGCTAAGATAAGGGGAGCAGAGCTAAGAATAGTATGATTTTAGCTATTCTTCTATCTCTGAAAAAAGACAGATTTCAGAATATCATTAGAAACCAAAAGGGAAGTCACTAGTGACCTTCAAGGGAATATTTTTGTTAGAAAATGAGAATCCAGGTTTTAAGAGAGATTGGGAGATAATGATATGGATGCAGTGGGTAAAGGGCATTTTTAGCAAAAAACTGAGTGTGAGTGTAAAAATAGAATTATAACTATGGTGAAAAATAATTCATCACTGCTTAATGATATACAAAGAGTTCTCTATTTTTAGTTTGTCTCCATACTGTTCTCCATAGTGGCTCTATCAATTTACATTCCCACCAACAGTGTTGGAGGGTTCCTTTTTCTCCACACCCTCTCCAGCATTTATTATTTGCAGATTTTTTAATGATAGCCATTCTGACTGGTGTGAGGTGATACCTCATTGTAGTTTTGAATTGCATTTCTCTAATAATTAGTGATGTTGAGCTACCATAGTATCCAGCAATCCCACTCCTGGGCATATATCTGGAGAAAACCATAATTCGAAAAGATACATGCACCCCAGTGTTCATTGCAGCACTATTTACAATAGCTAGGACACAGTAGCAACCTAAATGTCCATCAACAGAGGAATGGATAAAGAAGATGTGGTACATATATACAGTGGAATATTACTCAGCCATAAAAAAGAACAAAATAATGCCATTTGCAGCAACATGGATGGAACTAGAGATTGTCATACTGAGTGAAGTAAGTCAGACAGAGAAAGGTGAATATTGTATGATATTGCTTATATGTGGAATCTAAAAAAAGGTACAAATGAACTTATCTACAAAACAGAAATAGAGTTAAAGATGTAGAAAACAAACTTATGGTTACCAGGGGTAAAGGGTGGGGATAAATTGGAAGGTTGGGATTGACATATATGCACTACTATGCATAAAATAGATAATAAGGACCTACTGTATAGCACAGGTAACTCTACTCAATACTTTGTAATGGCCTATATGGAAAAGAATCTAAGAAAAGTTTGGGTATATGTATATGTGTAACAGATTCACTTTGCTGTACACCTGAAACTAACACAACATTGTAAATCAACTATACTTCAATAATTTTTTTTTACCTTAAAAATAAAAGCAGAATGGTAGTTAGATGAGACAATGAGGTTAATGTAGCTTATACCTATCTTTAAGTTAGTAAAAAAAAAAAGAAAAGTAAACCTACTTGTGTGCTTTTTGCATTTGGTTATAACACAAGGGAAAAGAGAATTGAGCTCATTGGCAGCTTAGGGTATGGGTATGGGTATATACCCCATTGTTCATCCCCTCATTTTCCACTAAGACTAGGTAGCGCCAACCACACTGTTTCCTGACTCTAGGAAAAAATCTTTTCATAGTTCCAATGGTGCCATTAAAAACAAAAGAACTTTTTTGAATGTTCTAGCTATTTCTGTTCCTCGTAAAGATCCTCTATTTGCCTCTGTTTACAAGTTTCAGTGAAAACAGGTGGCCCTGGGAAAGAAATAGGTAAGTGCTGATGTGACCAATGAATAATACAGAGACACAAATAGTCATTTCCAACTGGGCTCCAATGTTTTAAATTGCTTTATAAATCCATGACTTTGCATTTCCATACATATACAGTGCATTTCTTTATTTTTTTTTTTTACAATATTTTCATAGCATCTTTTCTCTGCAGTTCTCAATGGTGAGGATCTCAAAATAACAACCTGTTCATATGAGGACCCAGGGAAAATCTGACTAACACTATTGGCAAAGTCTCAAGTTCCCCTACCATATACCTTCCCCTCTCCTCCTTGTATTTCCCTGACTTCTTTTTCAGGAGTAATCCCTGAGTTGAATCATAGTCTTTCAATGTCTGCCAGTTCCCATTCCTTTCCTAAGTGTAACTGAAATATGAATACACGGAATCCCCCAACCTGGGGTGAAACATTTCCATGGCCTGTGCAGTTGATCAGGTCATATTTCATCAGCAACAGTGGGTAGTATCCAAGAATGTGAGGAATTCATAAAGAGTCTAACTTCAGTTTAGCCTGAGTTTTATAAGTGGAACCTCCAGGGATCTCACAGCTTTTCTTCATTAAAATAGTATATGTGGTTCACATAACTACTAATCTTCAAATGCAACTTATTGGCACCTGTTTGTTGAAATTCATTTGTTACTCAAACATCTCAATAATTTCACTTAATTTTCAAACTTCTAACCAATTGGTCCTAGATTTTAATACTTTCAATAATTCTGCCTCATGTCTACATAGTTGGAGATATATTTTATATGGTGATATTGTATTTAAAAGAACTTTAACATTGTTGCTTAAATAACCCCTGCCTTATTACGTTAATTACCATTAAAGTATCTCACGTGGTCATTATCTTTTGTAAGAAATATTCTAAACACTTTATCTGAAAAATTGAAATTAAAAAAAAAAAAATACCCTTGTATCCACTTTCACGTATTATTTGTCCTGAAGGCAAACCTCCTTGGTAACTGCCAGGCTCTTAAATCAACCAGGATCATAACTCACTTATTCCCATATCACCTATAGCACGTCCAGGACTGCACCCAGAAAAAATGATGGAAAGACTTTGCATTAATACCAGAGATGTTCCTTTGCCCCCGATACTGAAGCCATGGTTCAACTCTATTGACTTGGACATGCCTATTATTGAGATCTTTTGTTTAACCAACTGTTAGATCATACTACCTTTAAAACTCTCACTCTGTCCTCCTCTCTTAGGCCCAAAATCAAATTTCATGATTATGTAAGAACTAGCAATGCCTCAATAATTTCTCAGTTATCTCTACTCCTTGAAATAAAATAAAATAACATAAACAAGGAATAAATAATATATTTGGCCCTTAGACAAAGCCAACTTTAAATATCTGCGCATAGTATCTGTAATTAACATGAGAGAGAGGATTATCAGAATTGCCTATCTTTGGAGCCTTGTAATTCCTTTGTCTAATCCATGATTTTACTATATCTATATAGGTGGCTATTCAAAGGAAAACATTGGTGTCCTAGTTCACACATCTCAGATGGCCCAGTTTCTACTCAGTGAGATTAAATTTATCTGGAAGTGGAATCTGAAGAAAGGTGAAAAACTTCTGCTTGTCAAAAGTTTTACTTACAAGTGAAAAGATATGTCATTCTTTAGAGATTCAACTAGCTGGGAAAAGCTTCCTTGAGCACAGAAAAATAAAATACACACTGGCTATATAAAGAGTGCTTTAACGATTAAAGCACTCTTTATGTATATTATTTACTATAATATTCATATAGCTCACTCATGGATATGAATATTATAGTAAACACTCAGTTCCAGAAAATTGCAACAGAAGATGCTGGATGACCAAGTTATTTAACTTTATGAATGAGGAAATAATAGACAAGGGTAAGAGAACCTTGAAGATTCAGTTGAAATATTGTCATCCAAAAATCATTCTGAAAGTGTCTTTTTTCTTTTTAAGGAAATGTAATCTAAGGCAAGATCCAGATGATGCACTATTTTAACAGTAAGAGGCTAAGGGGGAGGAAGAGTCTCTGTTGAGTTCATTACAAAGAGTTCATTTTGCATCAAATAGCAATTACTTTTCAAGCCACACATCCCTCCCTGTGTAAAATATCTCTACCACTTAAATTCCCACCCATTCACCCAGTGATACAGAATAGTAACTCACAAAAGATCTGGATGCTTAGAAGAGGAAAAGAGTGGGGGTGGGTCAGCACCCACTTTTTCCTACTAGACCCTGAGCACTTCTTTCTACTTGCTAACTACAAAGGTTAAGAGTATAGATTTTGGTACCAGACTGCCTGAGGTCAAATCCTTGCTCGGCCTCTTAATAGCAAAGTGATTTTTGTCAAGTCATTTAATACTTTTGTGCTTCAGTTTCCTCATTCACATAATGTAACAATAGAATCTATATCATAGGGGTTTTTGGATCATTATCCGAGTTGAAATTGTTTTTTATCACTATTTTAAGACTTAGAATTCCTCATCATGCCCTTTTTGTGACCAGGTTTCATCTAAGCACAAAATATTTGTCTGGTTAGTTACATTGAACTTCAAAGCACTCCTCAACGTGAGGCATGTTTGTACATATGTTGTGTTCAGATGGGATGTGCACAAGCCAGCAAGCTTTGTGTACTGGGTGTACACAAAGGCTTCATACAACAATGTATGTGTGTGTGTGTGTTTGTGTGTGTGTATGCGTGTACACTCTTTTAGCATGTCTATACCTGAAGTTTCTAGGCCAACTGATAAATTTACTATTTATGTTTTTCACAAGAATACATTTTAAAGATGATTCTTATATTTTTTTCTCTCTATGGAAACTTCTACTACAATATTCTTTCCCCAGATTCTCAGCAGGTAAGTGCTTTTAAATATAATTTAATTCAATTTTTTTCTTTGATTGTTGTTAGTACAAGTTCAAAATTAAACACAGCCAAGTGGCCTGTGAATATTATTAGCTTATTTTTCAAGTACTTTTCAGTGCCCATACAGATTTCCACACCCCACCACCTTCCCCGTGGGCCCCCAGGGACCCACAGCTCTGTTTCAGACAGAGAAGGAAGGCATGTGCTCTCATTTTGCACTTGTGAAACAGCCTAGCACCAGCCACTATTGCCCCACCCCTGTTCCCAAAAGCAAAGGGCAGAAAAAAGTTTCTCCTCCTTTCTTTTCTGATTTTGCCTTCTTTCTTATGGATCAAAATATGTTTCTTCAGCTTTGAAACTTCTAAGGGTCTTTCAGGTAATTTTTTATTACTGTTTTTTGAACCCCCCTGTCCTGTTGAGCACATAGAGGAAAGTAGATAAGCCATGCCTGTTAGACACGTGGTAAAACAGTTCACAGCTGTTGCAACCAAAGCCTGCATTCTTGTTTGAATGTGGTTAAGCTGGGAAACTGAAGTGTGGGTGTCTATGGAAACAACTGCTCAAGTGATTATGAGTTGAGACATAGAGAAACCAACTTGTAAAGGGGGTGTGCTAACTCCAGCCTCCTCCAACAATAGCAAATGATAATTCTTTGTGTTTGTCAATTTGTATTTGGGGCTTCAAATTTTGTTTCATACAGACTCAGCTGTTGGGCTTTCCCTTGGCTCAAAAGCGTAGTTCTGAGTACTCAGGTCTATAAGCAAATTTTGCTGGCTGCAGCTCCAGCTATCTACCTATTTCCACAAAGACACAATTCTTTTGACCATCACCCTTAAAAGTGTAGTCTTTCAGTTTCTTTGATGGTGCAAAGCGCCTTCTTTAGTGGGTCATAAAAGAATGAAAAGAACATTAGCATTGCACTTAGGAACTTGTTCTCAGGTCATGGTTCATTCAAATATTAGCAGTAATAAGGAGGCTCTACAGCTTGTGGGAGTCAGATTGCCTGGAATCTTAATTCCAACTCTGCAATTTAATAGTTGTGTAACCTGGGGAAAACTACTTAACCTTTTTTAACCTCAACTTTCTTATATATGAAGTGGTTATAGTCATAGGTGCTATATCTCACAGGGCCATGTGGTGATTTAACGAAATAACACATATACATAATCTAAGGAAATATATTAATAAATATTATACACCATCATCATCATAATCATCATCATATCTATATTACCATCCAGGAAAAACCAAATAACCTTGCTTCTCCTTAGTAGACTTATCTATAAATTGACAATCGTGACCTAGGAGTATTGAGAAAAATTCCAAAGTTTACGAATTCTAAACAAAGATGGTAGTCTCTGAAGTGCAAATGAATTGAAGGGTGTTTATTGATAATGAGCAAATATAAAAGCTAGCAAGTGACTACATGCCCCATTCAAGGTCTCTTTTATGGGATGAAGTTAATTCTAAAAGTGAGAATACAAGTTCTTAGTTCCCAGCTGTTTCTGAGTAAATGAATCCTAGTTCTCCCATTCACTGGCATTTCTTCAATGATTAATGCATACTTACTAGATTCCAGAAACAGTGATGCCTTCGGAGTATCAGCTCTGATACTCTAGATATTCTACATGTCCTAGAGCATACAGGACTAGGATAACAGATATTTTTGTTCTTGGCATGATATATTATCAGAGAGAAATCTGGATATTCCATATCAATGGATATGGAATGTTTTTCATATCCATTGATAAGCCAAGCCCTGCATTTTCTGTGGAATCTCAAAGGAATTAGAAAATTTGTGGTGATTTTCTAGATTTCCTTTTAATACCATTATAGATTTTCTCTGTAGTATTTCTTCACCAGCATTGTTAGGTAACAGTTTCAAATACCCTGAAATTAAACTCTAATATCATAGTTTTCTACAGTCTGTAGGGTGAGACTTGAAGACTTCAGCTTTTTATTATTTTATGTTTGTTTGTTTATAATATATCTTTGTCCAAGACAGAATTAGCGGGATGTGTGTGGGATTATGTGTCAATGTTTAACTTAAACGGGTCTTCAATTGCTCAAAGCTCCTGAAAAATGCCACTTATCCTCCTCATGATTACTCACAGAGCCTTACATAAAGTTTAGCTGCCAACACTCTAGAGCTACAATTTCTTTTTATGGTGAATGATGCCACCATTTCTTCACTAATCCTTTGCAGCTCACCAGCAGAGGGGGCCAATAGCTGTATTCTATGGTTCTTCAGGCAGTCCAGGGTCCATAGTGGGGATTTTTTGTTTGTTTTTGTTTAAAATATCTGTCACTGTGTCATGTTCATGGAATGCTTTCCTGAGCAGCTAAAAAGACATGTTGGCAATGCTTTTGAGGATGGGATTGTTTTCCAGTCCCCAACATGATATTTTATTTCTAGAATAAATATTTATTTAAATAGATAAATAAATAAATATTTTTTTCTCTAGAAAATATTTCTGGCTCAGGGAAAATAAAATACTTTTCATTTTCAATGGAGACAGTTTCTGGAATGTTAGGGATAGTAATGACTGAGTTAAGTCCATTCTCTCACCCCCACTACACATATACACACACCTGTGGAGGGCTTCCCATGAAAAAACTTATTTAAACTGCTAAACTTTACTCATGTCTAAGAGAGTGAGCTCACTAATAATGCCTTGCCCTTGGGTGCTGATTTTGATGTCTTTCTTATACACACACATACATGTGCACACACCCTCACACTGTCGCAACAACAGAAAAGTTTAAGTGTTATTTAAATTATTTTACACTGGGGGGAAACTAAAATACAAACCAAATTTGGGAAATTGCTTAAGATCATACATTTAGTAGTTAAAGAAATAGAACTAGATCAATTAGGGTAATAATCTCCCTGTCAAGTCTCAGTGTCTTATTTACTCTTGAAGTTTACAGATTGAAGCCCTTAGTGTCTTAAGGCATAGACTGGATGAGGGAATAGAGTGAATAGGAAAAGAAAAACAAACATAGAAAGAAAAAGAGGCATAAGCATTAGAGGGTTAGAAAGCCAATGACCATGGCATCAGGGATCTCTCCCTGGCATTTAGATGCATATTTCACCTTAGTCACAAGGAAACCTATTAATAAAGAATCTTCACAGACCTAACATTCCAATTATAGATGTAATTTTTTCCATAGCAAGAAACCCCTTCAGCATATTTTCTATCTCATAAAGTAAATAAAAGTCAATCTCCGTTCAATCTTTTTCAGAGATGGGAAAATTATACTTTCATAAGCAACCTGTCGCATTGCTTAAGAACTGCTCATATGTTCTATATTATAAATGGAAGTCCACTTCCACCTATCTTCCATTTATTGGTCCTATTTCTTTCTTCTATTACATTAAAGGATTAGCTTCCTGCACTCTTATACGTGACAGCCATTATTCTACATAAAGACAGCAAGAATACTCTTCCTTTCCCTTGTCTAGAATCAGTTTTCAGTTCATCATCATTAGTTTTCACCATTCATCATTAGTTTCGTCATATATTCTTCATTAGCCAAGCTTTCAGCCTCTCCATGCGTTAGCCACCTTCCTCTGGTTACTTGAGTTCATTTAAGTATGTCATAAAATGTGACATCCAAATCTCATCTGACCAATGTGAATTAGAATAAGGATGGTACCATCTTAATTCTGGGAAATGTATATTTCTTAATGTATTAAAGTATTGTGCTATCTTATAGATAACCAAATTATACTGTGGGGTTTTCACACTCAATTAAAGCTATGTCTTAAACATGAAATATTATCATGTCAGGTCTTTTCATATTGTTGAAACTAAATGCTATATTTACATTGGTTAGAATTTATACATTTTTGTTTTACCCAGCATTTTACAATATTTAAATAATTCCAAACCACTGATTCCTGTTTTACAAATACTTCTAGCAAGCCTTGTTATTACAGAATATTAGAAGCATTAAATTAGAATAGGGAATGAAGAATCAATACAAATACAGGATCAAGAAATTACAGCTGACAAAAAGAGAAGGGACAGAAACACCTGAAAAAAACCACAAGAATTAAAGAAGCAATGTTAGTTCAGAAGCACTCAGTATAGGAGCAAACAGCCCTATATACCTCATGAGAATTTCAATGTATATGTAAACTACACAGTAAAGTACCTGAGCAATTAGGATACTCTTAAGTTAACTATCCTCTATTTAATAAGGCAGATACATAACAATCTTTAGAAAAAGCCCTGCTTAAAATTTTTTGGTATTTGAAGTGGGTTGAATGGTGCCCCCCCAAATATGTCTATGTCCTAATTCTCAGAACCTGTAAATTTTACCTCATTTGGTAAACAAGGTATTGCACATGTAATTAAGTTAAAGATTTTGAGATGAGGAGGTCATCCTGGATTATCTGGATGGGCTGTAAATCCAACAAGTATCCTTATAAGATAGAAGAGGATAATATACAGACACATAGAGGAGAAGGTAATATGAAGATGGAGGCAGAGATTGGAGTAATGTAGAGGAAGCCAAGGAATGCTAAGAATTGTTGGCAACCACCAGCAGCTAGGAGAGAGACATGGAATGGATTCTCCCCAGATCCCTGGAAAAAAAGTGCAACAGCTCTGCCAACACTGATTTTGGGCTTGTGAGCTCCAGAACTGTGAGAAAATAAATTTCTGTTGTTTTAAGCCACACAGTCTGTGGTAATTTGCACTCCAAACATAGAAAACTAATACAGTACTTAAGGTGCTAAGTATCACTACCTAGCAACTTTATTTACATGGAAACTGTTAAAAACTGGATAAATGGAGCATTTGTGGGTAAAAGTAAAACAATATAAAATAATATGAATTATAGAACCTGAACAACATAGTATCATTATTAATGTTTTAAACATTAAATTGTATTTACACAATACATACTGAAATGATATTTATTCACCCATTCACTTATCTCTCCATCCTTCCATCTATTCATCCATCCATCCATTTAGCCTACCAGCAAGCCAACATTTATCTAGCAGTTATTTTTTTTTTTTAATTTTTATTTATTTATTTATTTATGGCTGTATTGGGTCTTCGTTTCTGTGCGAGGGCTTTCTCTAGTTGCGGCGAGTGGGGGCCACTCTTCATCGCGGTGCGCGGGCCTCTCACTGTCGCGGCCTCTCTTGTTGCGGAGCACAGGCTCCAGACGCGCAGGCTCAGTAATTGTGGCTCACGGGCCTAGTCGCTCCACAGCATGTGGGATCCTCCCAGACCAGGGCTCGAACCCGTGTTCCCTGCATTGGCAGGCAGATTCCCAACCACTGCGCCACCAGGGAAGCCCTATCTAGCAGTTATTGAGTTCAACCTTAAATCAACATCACAGCATGATTTCATTCATCAATGTTGTTAACCACAGACACGTTTTATAGATTGTGATAATTTCAATCACCCAAATGTTTGCAGTCATCCAGATATTGAGGATCATGAAGTTAAATCAACTGAACGATGAACTAAAGAGTTTTCATTTCTTACAGATGTCTTGATACCTTGTAAATGTAACCATAATCTAAAATGTCACAAAATGCAGTTGAGAAGGAAGCAAAAGTTATCATGTTTAACGTATAGCATACAAGACAAACATGTGTCTTGGACATTCTCAACTATTGTGAAACCCCCAGGGAGTGGCAGGAAGAATAATTTGTGCCTAATTGGTAGCAATTTATTCTTTTAGTTTATGATGTTTTGTATATTAACTTTGCTTCACTTAAAATATGCTTTTTTTAACCTGAAAACAAGAATGATCATGTTTGGCCACAGCAAGATACTGTATTGGAGAAGATGTGAATATTAGTGCTACCTGAGTTCAGGATGACACTGGAAATAAAGGAGCTTAATTCATTATTCTATCAATGAAATACATGGCAAGTCTTCCTCAAACATGAAACTAGCTGTCTTCCAGAAATATTTGGCCAGTGACTGCCCATGAGGAAGATTTTATCAAACTAAAGCAAAATGAGAAAATTGGGAGAATGTGGCAAGTGTTTTATAAAATTAAAAGCATTTAACTTAAAGACTTCTCCTATCTTATCTGTTAATGTTCTTCCTAATTGTGGGTGGTTATTGTTTATTGTTGTTTACTAACCTCTTAACTTGACAAAATAAAATATGAGCAAGCCTATGCCAATGACCACTTTTTTGTATGCACTAGTTTATGAAATTTAAAAAAAAATGAGTTACTGCTATGAAGAAAAGAATGATAATTTTGGAATCAGAAAACCTGGATTGTAGTGCCAGCTCTGCTACTAGCAAGTAAAGTGATAACTTTATCTCAGTTCCTTAGCTTCTCAGATTCTTGGTTTCATCATGTGAATGGAATAATCACTGTTATGCTGACAACATAGGGTTTTTTTTTAACATCTTTAATGGAGTATAATTACTTTACAATGGTGTGTTAGTTTCTGCTTTATAACAAAGTGAATCAGTCATACATATACATATGTTCCCATGTCTCTTCCCTCTTGCATCTCCCTCCCTCCCACTCTCCCTATCCCACCCCTCTAGGTGGTCAAAAAGCACAGAGCTGATCTCCCTGTGCTATGCGGTTGCTTCCCACTAGCTATCTATTTTACGTTTGGTAGTGTATATATGTCCATGTCACTCTCTCACTTTGTCACAGCTTACCCTTCCCCCTCCCCATATCCTCAAGTCCATTCTCTAGTAAGTCTGTGTCTTTATTCCCGTCTTACCACTAGGTTCTTCATGACCTTTTTGTTTTTCCTTAGATTCCATATATATGTGTTAGCATACTGTATTTGTTTTTCTCTTTCTGACTTACTTCACTCTGTATGACAGACTCTAAGTCCACCCACCTCACTACAAAAACCTCCATTTCATTTCTTTTTATGGCTGAGTAATATTCCATTGTATATATGTGCCACATCTTTATCCATTCACCTGATGATGGACACTTAGGTTGCTTCCATGTCCTGGCTATTGTAAATAGAGCTGCAATGAACATTTTGGTACATGACTCTTTTTGAATTATGGTTTTCTCAGGGTATATGCCCAGTAGTGGGATTGCTGGGTCGTACGGTAGTTCTATTTTTAGTTTTTTAAGGAAACTCCATGCTGTTCTCCATAGTGGCTGTATCAATTTACATTCCCACCAACAGTGCAAGAGTGTTCCCTTTTCTCCACACCCTCTCCAGCATACATTTTTTTTCTTTTTTGAGGCTTACATGCGAAAACATCTAAGAAAGCATTTTGTGAAATGTAAAGTGCTAAACAAAAGGGGATTCATTTTGTGTAACAAAATTGAGGGAAACTCTTTGATGTAGTTAAGTACTTTTATAAAGTTACAGGAATATACTCCTATTTTCTGAATGCTAGATGAGCCTGTACTCTGAAAAGGCCACCCAATTGTTAATTCCTCCTGTAGACATCTTAGTCAGGAAATCTGTGGCTTATCATACCAACCAAAAATCAACCTAGCAGGTAAGGCCCTGTGTCAATAAGCAGTATCCACTGCAGAATATTATAAGGATTTGTGTGGATGCTCAAATCCACCTAGAGTCAGCAACCTCAAGATCTAGTACACTGTCAGACATTTAGTAGATGCTCACAAAATATTTATGCAGTAAATGAATGTGAGGGAGGGCCAAACAGAGCTTAGTGATTCTGACAAAAATCAATTATTTTATAAATAACACTACAGTTTACAATTTCACATTTACATTTTAGTGGTTTTAGTATTCTGGCAAAATTGTGCAACAATCACCACTATCTAATTCCAGAAATATTTCATTACTCCAAAAAGAAACTCCATATCCATTAGCATCCATTCCACATTTCCTCATATACCCAGGCCCTAGAAGCCACAAATGTGATTTTTGTCTCAATAGATTTTCCTATTCCAGATATTTCATATAACTGGACTCATATAATACATAGTCTGGCTCTTTTCATTAGGCATACTGATTTTGAAGTTCGTTTATGTCTCATAGTATTTATCATATTTCATTCCTTTATATGGTCAAATAGTATTCCATTGTATGGATATCCCATTTGGGTTGTTTCCACTTTTTGATTATTATGAAAACTGTTGAAATGAACATTCATGTACAAATATTTGCATGGGCATATCTTTTCAATTCTCTTTGGTAGATATCTAGGAGTGGAACTCCTTGCTTGTATGATAACTATATGTGTAACTTCTAGAGGAACTGTCAAATTGTTTTCCAAAGTGGCTGCAACATTTTACATTTCTACCAGTAATGTATGAAGGTTCTGATATCTTCACTGCCTTTCAAACATTTGCTATTATCTTTTTTTTATTATAGTAGATATTAAGTGATATCTTGTGATTTTGATTTGCATTTCAAAATGACTATTGATATTGAGTTTATTTTCATATGCTTACTGGTCATTTATATATCATCTTTGGATAAATGTCTGTTTAAATAATTTTCCCATTTTAAGTGGGTTATTAAATATTTTATTGTTGAGTTGTAAGAGTTATTTAAACATTTGGGATACTAATCATTTCTCAGATATACAATTTGCAAATATTTTCCCCCATTATTTAGATTGTATTTTCAATTTCTTGTTACTGTACTTCAAAGCCCAAACAATTTTAATTTTGATGAAGTACAATTTATCTATTCTATTTTTTTTTTTTTTGCTTCTTGTGTTTTTGGTGTCATATTTAAGAAATTATTACCTGAAGTTCAGAGAATGGATGACTTCGGAGCAGGGTTGTGGACAGAGAAGATTCCTTTTCAGATAAAAATAAAAATTAAACTAAAAAGATAAAAGTAGCAGTAAAATTCAGATATAAAAATATAACAGATACACAAGTTGTCTTAAGAGCCCACAATCATCAGGGGGTTGGCCAAGATGACAGAGTAGAAAGACACTGAGCTCATCTCCTCTCACAGGCACACCAAAATCACAACTATCTACAGAACAATCATCAATGAAAAAGATGGGAACCTAACAGAAAAGATGTTCTACAACTAAAGATATAAAGAAGGAACCACAATGAGATGGGTAGGGGGCATGGAGTCATGATATAATCAAGTCCCATACCCCCAGTGAGTGACCCACAAAGGGGAGAATAATTAGAAGTGAGAGGTCCAAGCCCCGCATTGGGTTACCCAGCCTGGTGGTCTTGTACCAGGAAAATGAGCCCCCAGAGCATTTGGCTTTGAAGGACAGAGGGGATTAATTTCAGGAGTCCCAGACACCTGTGGGAAAAAAAAACTTTATTCTTAAAGGGTACACACAAAATCTCATAGACTCTGAGACCCAGGGAAGAAGCAGTAATTTGATAGAAGCCTGGGTCTGTCAGACCTATCTGAGGATCTTGGAGAGTCTCTGGGAGAGGCAAGAGGCCACTGCAGCTCACCCTGAGGACATAGACATTGGTGACAGTCACTTTTGGGAGCTCTTTCTACCACGTGGACACTGGTAATAAGTAAATACCAATCAATAATCACTTTAAATGTAAATAGACTAAAAATGCTCCAATCAAAAGACATAAGCCATTAAAAAGAATGAAATAATGTCATTTGCAGCAACATGAATGGACCTAGAGATCGGCATACTGAGTGAAATAAGTCAAACAGAGAAAGACAAATATCATATGATATCACTTATATGTGGAAAGTAAAAAGATGGGTACAAATGAACTTATCTACAAAACAAGTAGAGTTACAGATGTAGGAAACAAACTTATGTTTACCAGGGATAAGGGGGGCAAGGATGAATATAGAAACAAAAATCCTCAACAAAATACTAGCAAACTGAATCCAACAACACATTAAAAGGATCATACACTATGATCAAGTAGGATTTATCCCAGAGATGCAAGGATTCTACAATATATGCAAATCAATCAATGTGATACAACATATTAATAAATTGAAGAATAAAAACCAAATGATCAACTCAACAGATGCAGAAAAACCGTTTGACAAAATTCAACACCATTTATGGTAAAAACTGTCCAGAAAGTGGGCATAGAGGGAACTTACCTCAACATAATTAAGGCCATAAATGACAAACCCACAGTAAACATCATTCTCAATGCTGAAAAACTGAAACCATGTCCTCTAAGGTCAGGAGAAAGACAAGGGTGTCCACTCTCAGCACTATTATTCAACATAGTCTTGGAAGTCCTAGCCACAGCAGTCACTGAAGAAGAAGAAATAAAAGAATCCAAACTGGAAAAGAAGAAGTAAAACTGTCACTCTTTGCAGATAACATGATACTATACATATAAAATCCTAAAGATGCCACCAGAAAACTACGAGAGCTAATCAATGGATTTCATAAAGTTGCAGGTTACAAAATTAATACACAGAAATCTCTTGCATTCTTATACACTAACAACAAAAGATCAGAAGGAGAAATTAAGGAAACAATACCGTTTACCATTGCAATAAAAAGAATAAAATACCTAAAAAATAAACCTACCTATGGAGGCAAAAATACCGTACATATATAACTATAAGATACTGATGAAAGACATCAAAGATGACACAAACATAGAGAGATATACTATGTTCTTGGATTGGAAGAATCAATATTGTCAAAATGACTATACTACCCAAGGCGATCTACAGATTCAATGCAATCCCTATAAAATTACCAAGGGCATTTTTCACAGAATTACAACAAAAAAAATTTACAATTTGTATGAAAATACAAAAGACCCCGAATAGCCAAAGCAATCTTGAGAAAAAATATGGAATTAGAGGAATCAGGTCCCCTGACTTCAGGCTATACTACAAAGCTACAGTAATCAAGAGAGTAATGGCATAAAAACAAAAATATAGACCAATGGAAGAGGATAGAATGACCAGAGATAAACCCATGGACCTATGGTCACCTAATCTATGACAAAGGAGGCAAGAATGTACAATGAAGAAAAGACTGTCTCTTTAATAAGTGGTGCTGGGAAAACTGGACAGCTACATGTAAAAGAATGAAGGTAGAACACTCCATAACACTATACACAAAAATAAACACAAAACGGATTAAAGACCCAAACGTAAGACCTGATACTATAAAACTCTTAGAAGAAAACATAAGCAGAACACTCTTTGACATAAATCAGAGCAAGATCTTTTTTGACCCACCTCCTAGAGTAATGAAAATAAAAACAAAAATAAACAAAAGTGGACCTAATTAAACTTAAAACCTTTTGCACAGCAAAGGAAACCACATGACAAAAAAACAACCCCTCAGATTGGGAGAAATTATTTGGAAATGAAGGGACTGACAAGGAATTAATCTCCAAAATATACAAATAGCTCATGAAGCTCAATATCAAAAATCAAACAACTGAATCAAAAAATGGGCAGAAGACATAAACAGGCATTTCTCTAAGGAAGACATACAGGTGGCCAACAAACACATGAAGTGATGCTCAACATCACTGATTATTAGAGAAATGCAAATCAAAACTACAATGAGGTATCACCTCACACTAGTCAGAATGGCCATCATCAAAATATCTACAAACCATAAATGCTGGAGAGGGTGTGGAGAAAAGGGAACCCTCTTACACTGTTGTTGGGAATGTAAATTGATAGAGCCACTATGGAAAACAGTACGGAGTTTCCTTAGAAAACTAAAAATAGAACTACCATATGACAAAACAATACCACTACTGGGCATATACCGAACAAAAACCGTAATTCAAAAAGAAAGATACATGCACCCCAATGTTCATTGCAACACTATTTACTATAGCCAGGACATGAAAGCGACCTAAATGTCCATTAACAGAGGAGTGGACAAAGAAGATGTGGAACATATATACAGTGTAATAATACTCAGCCATAAAAAGGAATGAAATTTTGTCATTTGCAGAGACATGGATAGACCAAGAGACTGTCATACAGAGTGAAGTAAGTCAGGAAGAGAAAAACACATATCGTATATTAACAAATATATGTGGACTCTAGAAACATTTTATATATGATCTTATTTGCAAAGTAGAAATAGAGACACAGACGTAGAGAACCAACATATGGATAACAAGGGGGAAGGGGTGGGTGAGGTGAATTGGGAGATTGTGATTGACATATATACACTACTATGTATAAAATAGATAACTAATGAGAACCTAACTTTATAGCACAAGGAACTCTATTCTGTGCTCTCTGGTGACTTAAATGTGAAGATAATCCATAAAAGAGGAAATATATGTATATGTATAGCTGATTCAATTTGCTGTAAAGCAGAAATTGACACAGCAGTGTAAAGCAACTATACTCTAATTAAAAAAAAATTGAAAAAAAATTCAGCTTCCATTTTTGATAAAAGATCTCCAGAAAGTGGGTTTAGAGGGAACATATCTCAACATAATAATGGCCACAATCCCACAGCTAACTTCATAATCAATGATGAAAAGTTAAAAGCTTTTCCTCTAAGGTCAGGAACAAGCAAAGTTCATCCACTCTTGCCACTTTTATTCAACACAGTACTGGAAGTCCTAGCCACAGCAATCAGAGAAGAAAAAGAAATAAAAGGAATCTAATTTGGAAGGAAAGAAGTACAACTGTCACTGATTGCAGATAATATGATAGTATACATAGAAAATCCTCAAGATGCCATAAGAGCTCATCAGTGAATATGGCAAAGTTGCAGGATACAAAATTAATGAATGGAAATCTGTTGCATTTCTTTACACTAACAACATACTATCAGAAATAAAATTAAGGAAACAATCCCATTTACATTTTCATTAAAAAGAATAAAAATACCTAGGAATAAATCTAACTAAGGAGGTAAAAGAACTGTACTCAGAAAAATGTAAGACACTGAAGAAAGAAATTGAAGATGACACAAACAGATGGAAAGATACACCATGTTAATGTATTGGAAGAGTTAATATTATTAAAATGACGATACCATCCACACAATCTACAGATTCAATGCAATCTCTATCAAAATACCAAGGGTATTTTTCACAGACCTTGAACAAATAATTTTAGCATTTGTATGGAAACACAAAAGACCCCAAATAGCCAAAACAATCTTGGGAAAGAAGAACAGAGCTGGAGGAATCACACTCCCTGACTTCGGACTATACAACAAAGCTACAGTAATCAAAGGATTATGGTACTGGCACAAAAACAGACACATCAATAAATGGAACATAATAGAAAGCCCAGGTATAAACCCATCCACTTAAGGTTAATTAATCTATGACAAAGGAATGAAGAATATAAAATGGAGAAAAGACAGTCTCTTCAGTATGTGGTGCTTGGAAAATTGAACAGCCACATGTAAAAGAATGAAATTAGAACATTCCCTGCCACCACATACAAAAATTAACTCAAAATGGATTAAAGACCTAAATGTAATACTGGAAACTGTAAACCTCCTAGAAGAAATTATAGGCAGAACACCCTTTGACATAAATCGTACCAATATATTTTTCAATCTTTTTCCTAAAGCAAAGGAAATAACAGCAAAAATAAACAAATGGGACATAATTAAACTTAAAAGCTTTTGCATAGCAAAGGAAACCATAGACTAAATAAAAAGACAACCTACCGAATGGGAGAAGATATTTCTATATATCACCAAGAAGGAATTAATATCTGGATATATATACAGCTAATACAACTCAACATAAAAAAAGAAAAAAACAATTAAAAAATTGACAGAAGACCTGAATAGACATTTTTCCAAAGAAGACATACAGATGGCCAACAGGCACATGAAAAGATGCTATACTCTGTTAATCAGCATAGAAGTGTAAGTTAAAATCCCAATGAGATATCACCTTACACCTGTCAGAATGGCTATCATCAAAAAGAACACAAATAACAAATGTTGGTGAGAATGTGGAGAAAAGGGAATCTTCATACACTGTTGGTAGGAATGTAAATTGGTGCAACCACTGTGGAAAACATTATGGAGGTTTCTCAAGAAACTAAAAATAGAACTACCATATGACCCAGCAATTCATTCCACTCCTGGGTATGCATGAGAAAAACCAAAAACACTGATTGGAAAAGATACATGCACCTCACTGTTCATAGCAGCATTATTTTCAATTGCAAAGATATGTAAGTAACCGAACTGTTACTTATGCAACAATATGACTGGACTTGGAGTGTGTTATGCTTAGTGAAATAAATCAGAGGAAGATGATTACTATATGACATCACTTATATGTAGACTAATAAATAAAACAAACTAGTGAATCTATAAGAAAGGAACAGGTGCACAGATATAGAGAACAAATTAGTGGTTACTAGTGGGGAGAGGGAAGGGGCAAAGGGCAAGATAAGGATAGGGGATTAATAGTTACAAACTACTATGTATAACATAAGCTACAAGGATGTGTTGTATAACGCATGGAATAAAGCCAATATTTCATAATAATTATAAAGGGAATGTAACTATTGGAAGTTGTGAATCACTATGCTGTATACCTGAAATTTAAATAATATTTTACATCAACTATACCTCAATAAAGCAAACAGAAAACAACACACAAACACACACACACAGAAAGAAACTGTTTCCTAATACAAAGTGAAAAAGATTTACTTCTATGTTTTGTTATAAGAGATTTATAATTTTAGCTCTTACATGTAAGTATTTAATCCATTTTAAAATAATTTTTATATTTGTTATAAGGAATAGGTTCAACTGTGTTCTTTTGAATGTGGATATTCAATTGTCCCAGCATCATTATTTTGAAAATACTGTTTTTCCTCTATTGAATTGTCTTGTCATGCTTTTTGAAAACAAATTGACCACAAATTTGTAGGATTATTTCTATTCTCAATACTAATCTGTTGATCTATATATGTATCTTCATGCCTGCATCACACATTCTTTATTACTATAGGCATGTATTAAGTTTTGAAATCATAAAGTATGAGACTTTCACCTTGTTATTCTTTTTCAAGATTGTTTTAGATTCATTTTAGGATAAGCTTAACAATTTATTTAAAAATGGAATTTTGATAAGTATTGTGTTGAATTTGTAGATTAATTTTGGGAGTATTGCCATCTTGACAGTATTACATTTTGCAATTTAAGATCATGGAATATTTTTCCACTTATTTAGGTATTAATTTCTTTCAATGACTTTTTTTTTTAATTTTTGGGGTACAAATCTCACAATTCTTTTGCTAAATATATACCTAAATATTTCTTCTTGATGATCTATGAATTGTTTTCTAATTGTTTTCAGGTTTTTCATTGCTAGTGTATAGAAAGAAAATTAAAATTTGCACATATGTATTGTATTCCACAACTGGGCTGAATATCTTATTTACTCTAATAAATTCTTTTTTATTCTTTGGGATTTTCTACATACAAGATAATGTTATCCACAAGGAGAGAGATTTTTACTTATTCTTTTCCTATATGGATGACTTTCTTTTCTTTTCTGTTTTTTTTTTGCTTGCTTAATTACCCTGCTAAGAACCTCTAGTACAATGTTTTGTTGTTGATGGGTTTTTCAGTTTTATAGAGGTATAATTGACAAATGAAATTGTAAGATATTTAAATGTACAATGTGATGATTCAATATATGTATACATTGTGAAAGGATTACCCACATTGAGATCAAGATATTCACCTCACATATTTTTTTAGTGACAACATTTAAGTTCTACATTTTTATCAAATTTAAACTTAGACAGTTTTATCAAGTATAACTGTCATGTTATATATTAGCTCCTCAGATTTTATTAATCTTATAACTGAAAGTTTGGAAATTTTTACTAAACTCTTCTAATTTCCCCCACTCCCCAGCCCCAGCAACCACTTTTCTACTGTCTCTTTCTATGAGTTTGACTTTTTTATAGATTTCACATAAAATAATACCGTGCATTATTTGACTCAGTGTAATGCCTCCCATTTTCATCCATGTCATTACAAATGGCAAGATTTCCGTCTTTTTTATATTTTATTGAAGAATAGTTGATTTACAATGTTGTGTTAATAAGATGTCCCTCTTTTTTAAAGAATGAATAATATTCTATTGTGTATATATACCACATTTTCTTTATCCATTCATTCATTGACAGACTTTGGATATGGTGAATAATGCTGCAATGAACATGAGAGTACACTTCAAAGTAATGATTTTGATTTATTTGTATATACCCAGAAGTGTGATTGCTAGATCATATGGTTCTATTTTTAAGTTTCTGAGGAACCTCCATACTGTTTTCCATAATGGCTGCACCAATTTACATTCCTTTTGTGGGTCTTTTTTGATAGTAACCATTTTAAGAGGTGTAAAGTAATATTTCATTGTGGTTTTGATTTGCATGTTCCTGATCACTAGTGAAGTTGAACACCTTTTCATATATCTGCTGACCATCTGTATACCATCTTTGGAGAAATGACAATTCAGGTATTATGTCCATTTTTAAATTGGGTTCTTTTCTTTCCCACTGCTGTGTATAGGAGTTGCTATATATTTTGGATATTAACCCCTTACCAGATATATGATTTCTCAATATTTTCTCCCATTCCACAGATTGCCATTATATTTTAATTGTTTCCTTTCACGTGTAGAAGCCATTTGTTTTATACAGCCCCAGTTGTTAATTTTTGCTTTCATTGCCTGTGCTTTTGGTGTCATATCTAAAAAATCTTTGCCAAGTTCAGTGTCTAAAAGCTTCTCTATGTTTTCTCCTAAGAGTTTTAGTGTCTCAGTCCTTACAATTAAGTCTTTATGCCATTTTGAGTTGATTTTTTTCTGTATAGTATAACGGTCCAATTTCATTAGTTTGCATGTGGATATCCAGTTTTCCCCAACACTGTTTAAAGAAGAGACTATTTTCCCCCATTGTTATTCTCAGCACCCTTGCCAAAAATCAGTTAGCCATATACGCATGGCTTTATTTCTGGTCTGTCTATGCTGTTCCTTTTGCATATATGTCTGTTTTTAGGCTAACATCATGCTCTTTTGATTACTGTGTCTTTTTATTATATTTTGATATCAGCAGATTGATACCTTTAGCATTGCTTTTCTTGTACAAGATTGTGTTGGCTATCCGTGGTCTTTTGTGGTTCCAAATGAATTTTAGAATTATTTTTCTTAAATGTAATTGAAATTTTAAAAGGGATTGGATTAAATCTGGAGATTTGTTTTGAGTATTACAGACAATTTAACAATATTATTTTTTCCAGACCACAAATAAAGGATGCACTTCCATTTATTTGTGTCTTCTTTAATTTATTTTATCACCATTTTACAGTTTTCAGTGTATAAGAAGTTCACCCCCTGGGTTAAGTTTATCCCTAATATTTTATTCTTTTTGATGCTATTGTTAATGGGATTGTTTTCTTATTTTTTTCCAGATAGGTCATTGTTATTTTATTGAAATGCAACTGAGTTTTTTATATTGGTTTTGCATCCTGCAACATTACTGAATTTGTGACTTAGTTCATAAGGTTTTTTTTTTTTTGGTGGAGTTTTTAAGATTTTCCACTATATGATCATGTAGTGGGTAAGCAGAGGTAATTTTGTGTCTTCCTTTTCAATTTGGATGTCTTTATTTTTCTTACTTAATTGCTCTAATAGAACTTCCAGAACTATGTTGAATAAAAGTGACAAGAGTGGGCATCCTTGACTTTTAATGGATCTTAGAGGAAAAGGTTTCAGCTTTTCATCATTGAGTATGATGTTAGATGTGGGCTTTGAGAAATAGTCTTTACTGTACTGAGGTAGGTTCCTTCTATATCTAATTTGTTGAGAGTTTTTTTTATTAAATTTTGTTGGATTTGGTCAAATGCTCTTTATACATCTATTGAGATGATTATGTAATTTTTATCTTTCATTATGTTAATGTGGTGTATACCACTGATTGATTCCTTTATATTGAAAATACCTTTCACCCCAGGGATAATCCTACTTGATCATGGTGTATGAACTTTTAAATGTGCTGTTGAATGTGGTTTGCTAGTGTTTCATTAATGACTGCATCTATGTTCATCAGGAATATTGGCCTGTAGGTTATTTTTCCTTTGTTGCTTTTGTCTGGCTTTGGTATCAAGGTGATACTGGCCTCATAGAATGTTTGCAAGGCTTCTCTCTTCTTCAGTTTTTCAAAGAGTTTGAGAAAGCTTGGCATTGATGCTTCTTTAAATGTTTGGTAAAATTCACCAACAAAGCCATCTGACCCTGTGCTTTTTTTGTTGGGAGGTTTTTTATTAATGCTTCAATATCCTTATTCATTATTTGTCTGTTCAGGTTTTCTATTTCTTATTGATTCAGTCTTGGTAGGTTGTATGTTTCTAGGAATTTATCAATTTCTTATAAATTGTTTGATTTCTTGGTGTATAATTGTTTACAATAGTCCCTAATGTTCCTTTTTATTTTTGTGATATCAGTTATGTCTCTTATTTCATTTCTGAATTCATTTATTTGAGTCCTTTTTTCTTATTCTAGCTATGGAATTTTGAAATTGTGTTTGTCTTTTTAAAAAACTCTTAGTTTTGTCAATTTATCTATTTTTCTATAATATTTTCTATTTCATTTATTTCTACTTTCAGCCTTATCATTCCCTTTCTTCTTTTGATTTAGGTCATAGTTTGTTCCTTTTCTTAGTTTCTTGGGGTATAAATTTAGGTTGTTTATTTGAAACCACTATTCTTTTTTAACATAGGCATTCAACATTATAAACTTTCCTTTTAGCACTGCTTTTGCTGAATCTCATAAGTTTTACCATGTTGTGTTACCATTTTCATTTCTCTTGATATATTATCTAACGTCCCTTTTGATTTCTTCTTTGCTCAAATGGTTTTATGAGTGTGTTGTTTAATTTCCAATTCTTTGGGAATTTTCCCATTTCTATTATTGATTTCTAGTTTCATTGCACTGTGATTGGAAAACATATTTGAAATGATTTCAACCTTTTAAGATTTGTTAAGACTTGTTTTGTGTCCTAGCATGTGATCTATACTGGAGAATGTTCCATAGAAGAGTGAATATTCTGCTGCTGTTGGTTGGAATGTTCTGTATATTTCTTTAGGTTCATTTGGTTTATAGTGTTGTTGACTTCTGCTCTTTTCTTACTTTCTGTCTGGATGATGTATTCATTACTGATAATGGGGTATTGAAGTCTCCAAATTTTATTGTATTGACGTCTATTTCTCCCTTCAGATATGTCATTGTTTGTTTTATATATATTAGGTGCTTTGATGTTGAAAGCATATATGTTAATTCTTCCTATTTAAATGACCCTTTTATGATTAAATAGTGACCTTTGTCTCTAGAGACATTTTTACTTGAAGTCTACTTTATTTGATATGAGTATAGCAACTACTGCTCTCATTTGGTTATCATTTGCGTGAAATACCTTTTTCTATCCCTTAACTTCTAGTCTATGTGTATTCCTAATCCTGAAGTGAGTCTCTTATAGATAGTATATAGTTGTTTGTTGTTTTTTTCTCTATTCAGCCACTCTTTTTTCAATTGACATATAATTGACATGTGACATTGTATTAGTTTCATGTGTACAATATAAAGATTCAATATTTGTAGATATTGCAAAATGATCACCAAAATATGTCTAGTTAACATACATCACCATATATTGTTAAAACATTTTTTCTTGTTATGAGAACTTTTAAAATCTATTCTCTCAGCAACTTTGAAACATGCAAGAGTATTATTAACTATAGTCATCATGGTGTACATTAGATCCCCAGGACTAATTTATTTTATAATTGGAAGTTTATAATTTTTGACCCCCTTTACCCATTTTCCCCATTGAGTACCCCTGCCTCTGGCAACCACCAATCTTTTCTTTGTATCTATAAGCTTATTTTTTGTTTTGTTTTGTTTTAAATTCCACTTATGTGCATGAGCATATGGTATTTGTTTTTCTCTGTCTGATGTATTTCACTTAGCATAATGCCCTCAAGGCCCATCTATGTTGTCCCAAACTCTATGTCTTTTGATTGGATAATTTTATCCAATTATATTTAATGTAATTATTGATGGATAAGGACTTACTATTGCCATTTTGTTAATTGTTTTCTGACTGGTGTTTAGTTCCTTTGTTCCTTTGTTCCTCTCTTGGTGTCTTTCTTTGTGATTTGATGATTTTCTGTAGTGGTATATTTTGTGTATCTACTATAGGCTTTTGCTTTATCTTTATCTTTTTATCTTTTCTCTTTATCTTTTGTGTATCTGCTATAGGATTTTGCTTTGCATTTACCATGAGGCTTACATAAACATATTGTAGTTATAACAATCTTTTTAAGCTGATAACAACTAAACTTTGATCACATACAAAAACTGTACATGTTTACTCCTCTCCCCACATTTTATGTTCTGATGTCACAATTTATTTCTTTTTATGCAAATATATACATTCATAAATTATTGTAGCAATAGTTCCTTTTAATACTTTTGTCCTTTAACCTTTATACTAGAGGTGAAACTATTTACAAACCATCACTACAGTATGGATATTATGAATTTGACAATATACTTTCCTTTACCAATGAGTTTTATACTTACATATGTTTTCTTGTTACTAATTAGCACCCTTTTATATCAGCTTGAAGAACTCTCTCTTCTCTCTCCTGGCTGTGAGGTTTCTGCTGAGAAGCCCATTGATAATCTTCTTTTTCATCTTCTAGTTTTATCAAGATATAATTGACATACAGCCCTGTATAAGTTTAATGGGTATAGCATAATGATTTTACTTACATATATCATGAAATGATCACCATAATAAGTTTAGTGAACATCCATCATCTCATATAGATGCAACATAAAGGAAAAAGATTCTTTATGATGAGAATTCAGGATTCTTTATGATGAGAACTTTATGATGAGAACTATCATATATAACATAGAACAGTGTTAATTATATTAATCATGCTGTACATTATATCTTATTTATCTTATAAGTGGAAGTTTGTACCTTTTGACCACCTTCATCCAATTCCCCCTTCCCCCAACCCCTGCCTCTGGTAACCAGAAATATGATCCCTTTTTCTATGAGTTTGCTTGTTTTTTGAAGTATAATTGACCTACAACACTATGCTAGTTCCAGGTACACAACAAAGTGATTTTATATTTCTATACATTACAAATAATCCCTACTGATAATTTTATGGGTCATTCCCTTGTATTTGGCAATTTGATTTTTTTCACTGTTTTCAAAATTCTCTCACTGTCTTTGATTTTTGTCAGTTTAATTATAATGTGCCTCAATGAAGTCTTTCTTGGGTTCAATATTTTTGGAGATTTTGAGCTTTGTGTTCCTGGATGTCCATATCTCTCCACAGATTTGGGAATTTTTCAGCCATTATTTCTTTTTTTTATTTAACTGCAGTATAGTTGACTTACAATATTATATTAGTTTCCTGTGTATAACATAGTAATTTGATATTTTTATAGATTATACTCCATATAAAATTATTACAAAATATTGTGTATATTCCCTGTGCTGTACATTACATTCTTATTTCTTTTTGCCCCTTTCTCTTTCTCTTTTCCTTCTGGGACACCCATAATGTTTATATTATTTGCTTTGATAGTCTCCCATAAGTCCTATATGTTTTCTTGATTCCTTTTCATTATTTTTCTCCTCTGATTAGATAATCTCAAATGATCTTCTTGGAGTTTTCAGATTCTTTCTTCTGCTTGATCAAATCTGCTGTTGATGCCCTCTATTGCATTTTTTAAATTTTCATTCATTGTATTTTTCAGCTCCAGAATTGCTGTTTGATTTTTTTAAATAATTTCTATCACTTTGTTGAACTTGTTTTGTTCATGTGTTGTTTTTCTAATTTCATTGAGTTGTCCATCTGTGTTCTCCTATAGCTTGTTGAGTTTCCTTAAGATAAATATTAATTTTTTTTTGTCAGGCAACTTGTAGATTTTAATTTCTTTTGAATTTGTTACTGGAGCTTTGTTAGTTTCCTTTGGGTATGTCATGTTTGCCTGATTCTTCATCATCTGTGTAGCCTTGTATTGATTTTTGTGTATTTTAAGAGAAAAACACCTCTTCTTGTCCTTACAGACTCAATTATGCAGGTAAAAGCCTTCTCCTGCTGAGTTCTGGACTTCCTCTGTTATCACAATCAAGTGGGGTGGGAGCCAAGCCACATGGCTTTTACTAGGTTTATAATTCAGTCCACTGTTGGTAGGCCTGTTACCAGGATCAAAAGTGGATGTGGTTCCTGCCAGATCCCCAGATCATGGGTTTCTGCCTTCATGGTTGAATAGAGCTGTGGCCAGGTCATGGGGCCTTTTCAGGCACCACAGTTAAGTCTGCACACTGTGGGCCTGTTATTGTTGTAGATGGATATGGCTTACACCAGGTCCCTGTGCAGGGTCCCTGGTGGACAAGACTGTCTCCAGTATCACAGCAGAATGGAGCTGGAGCTGAATCATAGGGCTGCTTCATGGTATGCAACCAGAACCAAGGTCAGTGGGCCTGCCACTGAGTGCTTGGTCAGAGGTGTTGCCCACCAGTTCCCTGGGTAGGCAGGACTCCCCTTGGACTGCAGCAAAGCAGGGCTCTAACCAAGTCTTAGGGTCACTTCAGCATCCATTGCCAGGACTAACTTCAGGGTCCACAGCTTAGACTGGGTTTGGCAGGCCTCCTACCAGGTGCATGGGCATCAATGAGTCCCCGGGAAGGGAGACTGAGAGCCGGACTACAGCTGGGTCATAGGACTACTTTAGGATTCACAGTCAGAAACAAGTTTGGTGGGCTTGACACTGAGGGCATGTATGAGCATTTATCTTACCAGGTCCCTATGCAGGCACACTGACTCTGTACTGGTAATAGATTTGCCTGGAGCTAAGTCACAGGTTGCTTCATGATCTATAATTGAGTATGTGTCTGATGGGCCTATTACCAAGGATATAGATGTGTCTCCTCATGATTCCCTTGGCAAGTAGGGCTGCTTGTAGGAGATGGCCAAGTGCTGCTAGAGCCAAGTCCATAGGGGAATGAGGCTGCTTTCTGTCTGCATGTGGGACTATGTTTGGCAAGACTGCCACCAGTGCGTGGGCTTGCCTTAGCAGCTATCCTTGGTCTTGGGATTTACTGTGGTTTTGAAATCTTCTATCTGGATCACAAAGCTCCCAAAAGACACTTTTGTCTATGGATGGCTGCCAGATTGTTGTTTGTGTGGGGGTATTAAGCTGGGAACCTTCTATTCCACCATCTTACTGATGTCACATCTGCATCATCTCATTTAATCTCATGACAGCCCTTTTAGACTTTCTTGTAAGGAAAGTCCACTAGCACTACACTCTTACAGCTTTTCTTTATTGGGGAATGTCATAAATTCTCCTTTTTTTGAAGGATAGTTTTGCTTTTCTAGATATAGAATTCTTGCTTAACAGGCTTTTTTTTCTCTTTCAGCACTTTGAATATGTCATCTGAGTGCCTTTTGGCTTTCCTGGTTTCTGGTGAGAAACCAGCTAGTAATTTTATTCAAGAGATTTGTATATGATGAGTTAATTCTCTCTTGCTGCTTTCAAGTTTCTGTCCTTGACTTTGTCTTTTGTAGGTTTGATTATGATGTGTCCCAGTGTGAATCTCTTTGATTTTCATCCTACTTGGAGTTCATTGAATTTCTTGGTTAGGTTGGGTCATGCCTTCAACACTCAAACAGGCAGTTTATACCTCTGCCTTAGCCTTTACTTTCTGCTTTTGAATAGCCTGAAAATGTGTCAAAGATGAGAGCTTAGGGCCTTCTCCAGTCTTTCCTGGGCATACACACATCACTGGGCATGTGTACAGTCCTACACATGCATATGGACTTTGTTTGAGCTTGTTAGAAACATCTTTATTACTAGGCTTGTTAAATGCTCCACCACATGCATTACAGAATGCGGATCACTTACACTCACTGAAAGACACTGCTGAAAGTAGCTTGAAATTAGCTTGTTAGAAATGTATCATCACTAGTGCTCTTAAACATTTTATTGCATGTATTACAGAATGGGTATCACTTCCATTTACTGAAATAACACTAGTACATGGAACTTTAGATTACCAAGAATATGTCCAAGTGTTTAAACGCCTCTTTTGGTCATCTTATTTCCCAGATTTTTCTTTTACACTTTTGATAAGCTTGCTGCTTCACCCAACTGTTATCTCTGCCCCAGGTAGCTGCATTGTTACACAGTTGCCAGTGATTACTTTCAACAGATGCCACTGGAAAAAAGTTTGTATGCACCAGGAGAGCTCTGAGCCAGGTCAAAAAAAGACAAGCCTTGCGAGTGGGCTTTCCAGGGAACTGCAAGACAGGTCAAATAATGACAATTTTCTGAAAATAAGACTTTGAAAGAGCTCCAACTCCATTCTGAGCCCTCCTGTGGCAACCAGGTTACTGGTTTTCACAATAATTTCAGGCTGTTGGTTTTCATGGCTACCATGAACTTGAGTAGATGGGGATAGACATAGGGCCACAAAGCTCACTGTTCTGATTCAGCTATTTTTCTTAAATAAATGTAACTGGAATTATTGCAAGTCTTTTGTTTACTTTCAGAGCTCTGGAAAATTAATTGTGACAATATTTGCCACTGTTACCATTGTTTTTATGGAGAGGATTTTCAGAGGTACTTACTCTGCTTTTCGCTCTGACATTACACCTTTTATGGTACATTTGATAAGATAAAGAGGATGAAGATACTAATCCATGATAGGGGAGATGATGGGGACAGAGGTAGAAAAAGTCAGAGATATTTTAGTGATAATGAGGGGTGAGTAGAATAGTTTAGCAAAATTACACTAAAAGATTGGAAATAAACTTAAAGGGGGGGTTAAGAAGTTTGAACTATATTCTATCAGACGTAGGAAGTTGTGGCAAAATTTTGAGGAGGGGATAATAAGAACACTGCAGATTTTACTTCATAAACAGACTCTACAAAGCCCTGAATGAGTTGATTTTGCTTTAAGTCACATTTTGAAGATCAGCAGGGGGAGAGTAGGTTAGATATTTAAATTAATTATTTCTGAATTATTTGCTAAGATCAATAAAATGACAGAGTCACAATTTTGAATTGGTGAACCTACATAAGACCAGGAACTGTCAGAATTGTAGGGGGCCCAAGCTTATTTAGTCCTTACCCCTTATCTTATGAATGGTAACACTGAGGTCCAGAGAGGGGAAAGAGCTTACATAAGACCACCTAGTGAGACAATGACAAAAAAACAACCTCAGAACAACAACAACAACAAAACAAACCTTGATGACCTTGAAGTCTCTAAGGCAGAAAAATATCGCTGTTCCCATCATTTAATTTTCAGACTCAAAATCCACTTTGGCTTATGTTCTGCTGCATTGAAAACTGGGCATCACAGGTATGGTATGTGTATGGTATTTAAAATGAAACTTGTAATTACCCACGTTTTCTGAGACTCTGCCAAAATTCCAGCCCTAGTACTTCTTTGCTTCCATTTCAGGATGACAGCATAACACAGCTAACGAAACATCTCTGTGCTCTGGCATGTGACCTCAAGCCCTAGGTGGACATGCACAGGGTTTGCATGTTTCTCTGGTTCAAGTGCTTGTGAAGGAATTGATTATGAAAGCATGGAAAACAGAGCTGAATATCCACATTTGCGATTATATAGTTTACCAAGAATATGGATGACTATAGATACTGCTGGGTGAGGGAGGCAAATGGACACTGGATGTGGGGGATGACTGTATAGCCTTGGCACTCTCAGGGTTCCCCAACTCATGAAAAAATTCTGAAAGAATTCAGGCTTGAGGTCAGAGCTTACCTCCAATATTCCCTTTATACCCCTCTCATGATAAGAAAGAGTGGTCTGATAAACTCAGTTACTCTGATGGGTTGGGAAAAAAATGCATTTTTCCTCCAGGTGACTAAACTTGCAAAGAGGCATCTGGGTAAAGGCAAGAGGTAACTCAATGAAATGGCTCCCTAAAGTGCATTTTAGGTACTAGGGAGTGAGGTGTTTGGAGGCAGGGAGATCTTTTCTTTGAATCTTAAATTGATTTTGACGAGATGCAAAACCAGTTATGTTTGGTATAACCTTCAGAGTCAGTATGTTCCACGGAGGGGAGATAGTGTCATGTTCCCAACCTTATGTCAGTTTTTTCTATTACCATTGCACGTCCTACTTTGTCTCATGACACCTCTGCCCCAAATGCTGAGGGAATATAAGAGGAAGAAGTTCTCTTGCCTGGTGGTTATAGGAATGCAATCACAGTGTAGGCTGATGAAAATGTTTGCTGTAAATACTAGGACACAGTAATAGGATTGCCAAGTACTTTGTGCTGGACCAGTCTTTTCTTTTGGTTTTCTGTAGAGTAAAACAAAACATCCTTAAGTGTTATTTTAATTATTGTAATTTCAGATTTTCTTGATCAATTTTTTATTCACACAAACTCAGAAATGGCATGAAAAAAAATAATAGTTTTTCCTATTGTCAAGTATTTGATAATCTATAAAAAAGAATTTGAGAAGGTGCTACTTAAAGGGACACAGGGATATATTTGTATTGTGATAGAATCATTCTTCCTTCTAGCATCTACCTGCCATTAAAATGCTCAGCTACTAAGATTAACTGTTCAATTTAAAACCTATGGAGGTGGTCAGTGGAGGCATATTTCTGCTTAAATATTTGTTTCTTCTACTCTGCTCTAGTGGCCTAGTATTTTTGTGATAGTCCTATAAGCTGCGACCTTTTTGTCTCCATGAAATGGTATAATTGAAGTGTTTGTAGTTCCTCTTGATTTTATTTTCCATCTTGAAAATGTTAGAAGTTTTGCACACTGGAAAGACAGACAGTAAAGTGAACTTATCTTTCCAATGTAAATAAAATGATAGAGTTAGGCCATTCAGGAATGGCTTAGGTAATGATGGTTGGTGTTTTGTTATAAAAAAGGCAAAAACAAAAATCTACCTTTTTGCTATCTTGCCTATTAGAAACGTCATAATGTAAAATCTGCAGAAATGAAGTTTTGGGGTTTCCTGTTTACTCCTGAAACCTCACTATCTACAGTAGTGCTAAGCTGAGAATAAGCATGCACTCAATAAATATTTATTGACTGAATATTGAAGAGGTGGTCACTTTAGGCTTTAGGGAAAATTTTAAATAAGAATATGATCAATTATAGCATAAATAATTTAGTTACAAATATTATTTTCCTCTCCTGCGCCTCAGGTTCCCCATTTAAGGCATGTTGGGTGGAACTAGTTGATCTCTACAACTCTGACATTCTGTGGCTTTCTGTGTCTGTAACACCTCCAGACCAGAGACAGGAGAGTATAAAGCAGGGGTCATTCTCTGTGAAATGTGGTGAAGGTTGAGGGATGAGTCCTAGGAGTTCTTCTAATTCAGCTATCAGCATTCCCCTAATGTGTTTAGAAAAGAAAGTGGGGTCAAAATTTGTAGGAAAACTATTTTCCAAATCAAAATATCCTAATGTGAACATCAATGTCCTAGACTGACACCTGAGAGTAACACCTCCTGCTTGTAATGCATTGATCAATTTTGCACTATAGGATCCACTTTGGATCTTCAAAACATTTTAATAAAGGGGAGAGGAGCAGTAATGTAGTGGGGGACACACATTAGGAAGTGTTTTTCAAGGAGTATAGTCCAAATTAGGAGTTTCCAAAATTTTTTGATCATATAGCTCTATCAGTTAAAAAAAATTTGAGCAAGAGGAAATGCAGATGCCCATTAGGTACATGAAAAGATGCTCAACATCACTAATCATCAGGTACATGTAAATCAAAACCACAATGGGATATTAACTCACACCTGTCAGAATGGCTATCAGCAAAAAGCTACAAATAACAAGTGTTGGTAAGGATGTGGAGAAAAGGGAACCCTTGTACACTGTTGATGGGAGTGTAAATTGGTGCAGTCACTGTGGAAAACAGTATGAAGATTTTTCAAAAAAACTAAAAATGGAACTACCATATGACCCAGCAATTCCACTCCTGGGTATATATCCCCCCACAATAAAAAAAAAAAACATTAATTCAAAAAGATACATACACCCCAATGTTCATAGCAGAATTATTTACAGTTGTCAAGATATGGAAGCAACCTAAGTGTCCATCAAAAGACAAAGGGATAAAGAAGATGTGCTTGATATATATATATATATATATACACACACACACACACACACACACACAAAAAATGGAACAATGGAATACTACTCAGCCATAAAAAAGGAATGAAATTTTGCCATTTACAACAACATGGATGGACTTTGAGGGTATTATGCTAAGGGAAATAAGTCAGAGAAAGATAAATACTGTATGATATCACTTTTATGTGGAATCTAACAAATACAACAAACTAGTGAATATAACAAAAAAGAAACAGACTCACAGATATAGAGAACAAACTAGTGGTTACCTGTGGGGAGATGAAAGGGGGGAGGGGCAATATGGGGGTAGGGGACTTGGAGGTACAAACTATTATGTGTAAAATAAGCTACAAGGATATACTGTACAATACAGGGAATATAGCCAATATTTTATAATAACTATAAATAGAATATAACCTTTAAAAATTGTGAATCACTATATTGTACACCTGTAACATATAATATTGTACATGAAATATACTTCAATTTATAAAACATTGGAGCATTTACCCTCATAGGATTATATTTATTTATAATACATATGGGGCTTCCCTGGTGGCGCAGTGGTTGAGAATCTGCCTGCCAATGCCGGGGACACGGGTTTGAGCCCTGGCCTGGGAGGATCCCACATGCCGCGGAGCGACTGGGCCCATGAGCCACAATTACTGAGCCTGCGAGTCTGGAGCCTGTGCTCCGCAACAAGAGAGGCCGCGATAGTGAGAGGCCCGCGCACCGCAATGAGGAGTGGCCCCCGCTTGCCGCAACTAGAGAAAGCCCTCGGGCAGAAACGAAGACCCAACACAGCTAAAAATAAAAATAAATTAATTATAATACATATAATATTGCTAATTCCTATATTAAATATAATTAAAGTTTATTTTCTTTATTATTTTTAAATAAAAATAAATACATATAGAAATTCTAATATTTTCTTCCCATTCCCAAAAGACCATCATATGTATTCCCCCTGGGTGTATATCCCCCACTTTGGAGATCTGAGATTTAAAGGACATGCTCAGAATCCATCCTTCTAGATACCTTGAACTTTACCTCTACATAAAATAAGATTTTTGAAAGTTGCACATCTGATATGAATTTCTATGCCCTATTCTCGTAATTTATCCATTACACAATTATAAGTTGCCATTGTGCTCCAACAAGCTCCAAGCTCATATTTGCTTCAGGTGTAAAGTTTCAACAAAAATGTCAGTATTAAATCTCATTGGTACGGCTTGTTAATGTGACTACCCTGAATTAAACGCCACAGCCTGGGGATAGAATAAACTGATTGACCAAAATTGGATTCGTGCTCTCTCCTGAAAATAGTGAGAGGCTGGCAGCCACACTTGAAACACAGAATAAGAATGGAAGGGTGTTTTCCAAAATAACGATCAGAGTATTCTTACATTAAAAAGAGCAATGGTGCTAGGGTTTTAAAAATGCCCACCAACATCTGGTTTGGTTATTTTTTTTACAGAGGAGTTACAGAACCCATCATATTTCACCTTTTGCCTTGATTGGCAGAAAGCTGAGGACAGGTTCTGTGCTATAACTCAAAACTTAGCCTAGATTTTCTGGCAGTTCTTCCCTTTTACCTTCCTGAGGAAGCCACTCACACATTCCTGCCATACCCACACACTAACCTATTGTCTTTTGACTAGTGATTTTGTAGTGTCTTGTTTGATGGTGTCCATTTTATTTTAAGCTGCTTTAGTCTCTTTGACAACTAAATGACTTATTAATAAATAACAAATAATATTGCTACATGATCTGTTACTACATTTACCTAACCAAAGAAGAGGACAAGCCTAGGTCAATGAGAGGAATACAAAATGCTGAGTTGCAGAATTTAGAGACTCAAATTATTATCCCTAAGTCAAGTATTAAGGTGCCCCTTAACTCTTTCAAGTTCCTAACTTTGGATATTACCTCAATTTATAAGAATATTCTATTCTTTGGTATAAAAGTTGTTTTGTCTCTTCCTTAATGAGAACCAAAGTTCAAGTATTCTGAAAGGAAGCTGTGCATGGGAAGGGCAGGCACTGAACATGGACAGCATAGGTTGCCTTTAACATAATGGATTTGAGTGACACTAAACAAGGGCATCTTGCGTACACAAGGAGCTTGCATACTCTTGAAATTATGAGTGCCATGTTTCTTCCAGTGTTCACAAGTAACAATCTCCTTTGTCTTACTGTTGCCTGAAAGGTTATCATTAGTCAGTTATAAATGTGTGTTAAGCATTAGCCCCTCTTTGACATCCTCTTAAATGTAAACAACCTTGAAGGTTAATTCTGGGTTTTTTTCCCCCCTTAACCTTAACACAAAGTAGTTCAGTGCATGTTTCTTTTCCCTCTGGCAGGAGGGAATTCATGTCCTTCACTGTATATTCCTCTTAAAACCCTGCCTGTTAGCTTAGTAATACTCAACAGGACCTACCCAAAAGAAATAATTGGTAAATGCTCAGTGTCCATGGCCAGAGTTCTGAATCATCCCCCTTGGTTTCTTTTCTTACTGTCTCACTTTACTTTGCATGCTTTCTTACTGCCAGAGATGGACCAAGTCTGTACCAAAACATGTAGGTAACTGACCCAGATTAATATCAGCCTTTCAAAATAACACTCTATGTGTTTCAATATGTTTAATGGTGATGTTGAGCTTTGCATGGGGGAATGTGAAGGAGGATAATTATGAATACCTCTTCCCCTCTCCTCTACCATTTAAAATAATTCAGCTCTTGTCCCAAACTTGCAAATACTATTCAGCAAAGCAATAGACCTGCAGTTAACAAGCCCCATAATGACAGAGACGTTAGTGCTCACTAAATATTCAATCTATTTCCCTATATTTCTCAGTTCCCCTAGTTATTAGGCTGGGCTATGTGACTAGTTCTGGACAATTGACTCTGACTAGAGTTGATAATTTTTACTTCTGAGTTGAGGCAGTTAAGGACCAGTGTGTCTAGTCCATCCTGCCCTCTTCTTTCTGTGGTGGCCTTAGAGGTGAAAAGCCCCAGAGGGTGCAGCTACATGATGGCAGACACTTCATCAAGCCAGGTCCCTGACTTTATGGAGCATAACCTTTCCACCCCACCACCACTGCCAACCCCCATTAGCCACTTAATGTGGGCATAAATAACTGCTACTGTGTTAATACATTCACCTTCCTCAGAAGACAGTTTACAGCCATCTTCTGTTATTTAACCTTGCCCCTTGATAAAGGTCTTTCTGCTCAAAAATACCTCATTATTAGCTCACTACATATATCTCATATTACAGACTTTCCTTAGATATATATTTAATTTTAAGGCATTGTGTTATGTGGCTCATAATGCATTAACTGAATTCATTTATCTGGTTAACCCATTGGCTACTACTATTTCTCCGGGGAAAACAAAATAAAGGGCCCTGAGGAAAACAAACCTAGAAGAGACAAACTTTGTTGGGAGTGGATGTGAGAGAAAATTCTAGAGCATGGTGTAGGACAGAAATGTAGTGGGTAAGAATATTATAGCTGGAGGCTCTGGATACTCTGGGGGCAGTATGAGGGGGAACACTTACTGAAAATGAGAGCAAGAGTTGGGCTTTTATGTGTACATTGGCTTGAGTCCCCATTTCCTATTTTCCCTTTTCTTTCACCCTGACACCTTCATACTTCCTTCCTTATTTCATAGGTGACTAAAAGTGCTCTGAGGAAGGTTTGACCTGAGTGGGGATATGGTTACTTTCTATGTATCCTAGAAACCATGAATTTTATAATAGAGGAGACTTCCTCCTCTGGCCACCACAGGATATGGGTACTATAAGGGAGGAACTAGCCCTCTGTCATAAAAAATAAAGGGTAAAATGATTGAAATGTGGACAGGTAAGTTTCATTTATTATTTTAATATGAGTGAACATTGTCAAAAGCAACATAAAATGGGCTTTGTAGGAGTAACCAGAAAGTCTGAAATCTATAAGTTATCTATGGAGTAGCCAAGGTGAAGGTGAGAAAGTACATGTTTTTCCTATAATAAGGAAATTCTTGCAGGGAACCTGGGATACAAAAGAGGGGATGAGGAAATTGGAATCTAAAGCTGTAGATGCCAGGGGCCCCTCAGACAGTCAGCTAGCCCAGGCTGGCCAAACAAAGTAATGTATCTGATATCTTTGTTCTCAACAATATGATTCTATTCTCTGTAGTATCTGTATAGTCCCTCTGGGTTACTAGACTTTTAGTGGTGACAGGTACTATCTACAAGGTAAAGTCTTTAGCCTGGCATAAAGCCCTTCACAATCTGGCTCCAGTTGACCATTCCATTCTCATCTACTGTCACTCTTCTCTACACCCAGAACTCAAGCCATGCAGAACTTATGGTCACTTTAACATGTGTTGGATATATTATATTTGTCTCTCAAAATTCAATCTCCATCCTTCTCCACCATGATTTTTGCTAACAGACCCTTTATGGAGTACACTGATGGGCATTCTTACTCTTGACTTCCTGTTGGGTTTAGCCAGTGGGGGGAATCAGCAGATCAGGAGTAGGAGGGAGATTGAGATCAGGATATATATTCTTCTATCTCTTTTCTTATTCGTTATCTCTTTCTGTATAACAAACCACCCCAAAATGTGGGGGCTTAAATGGCTTACATATCTGCATGGCTCAATTTACTTGGACTGACAGTAGCTTGGTGGATATGTTTCTCATTAAAGGTTTGTGAATCATCATCTAAGAGAGTTATTACTATTTTCATTTGATGAATGAGGGCTCTGAAGACACTGTTAATAAGTGTGAATGATAAGATTCAAACCCACTCAGCCTTACTCCAAATTCACTGCTATTTTGTCTATACAATATGTTATTTTCAATTTGTGCTCAAAACTTAGAAAGCAAATTTCTTCTGGACACTGAACCTAGGCTTGTGCGTTCATGATAATTTGCAAGAGCAAATAGTCATGAGTACTGTCACTACTCTACTTGAAACCTGAAAATAGAATCACTTCTTGTAGGCCTATGGAACAGTAGTTCTCAAATACCAATTGAAAATAACATTTTTAGAAAAGGGAAAATATAAATAATACAGTGCATTTTCACAAGGCTAAATGTATTCCACTTAAATAAATAAATAAATAAATCTTTTATTCTGGGTTTATGCTTTTTCTTTAGAGGAGGTTGAGAGATTAAAATGTCCTTTTTAAAATAGAAATATTAGGGGAGTTCCCTGGTGGCCTAGTGGTTAGGATTCTGGGCTTTCACTACTGTGGTCCGGGTTCAGTTCCTGGTCGGGGAACTGAGATCCTGCAAGCCGCTCAGCATGGCCAACAAACAAACAAACAAACAAACCAATAATAAAAAGAGCAGTTCCTTTAAAAATAAATAAATAAGTAAAATTGAAATAGTGGTAATAGCATATGTAATTGGTTGGTGATTTGCTTTAATGTACTTGGCAAAACACAGCCTTTGTCAGTCCCACCTACTTTTTACTTTATGGAATATTTTCTGAACTGTGAAATCCAAGTCTGGGACACCCTTGCTGTGGTGACCCATGAAAATTTGCCTGAATACTTTCTAGGGATTTGAGAACCCTTAATTGAGAAGGAAATCAAAGGTGAACATAATAGCTCTTTGCATTTTTTCTTCCTAAACTGTTAGTGGTGGTTACCCATTGTATCATAAAGTGCTAATCATGACATGAAATACTAAACTCTGAAATGCCTGCCTTGTGAGCTTTGCCAGCACTGCCAAACTTTCCACTGGTATTTTACAATCTAGAGTAACTGTGGTATCCAAAAGACAGGGATATTTTTACCTTTATACATCATGGTATAAAGATCTTCAGTAACATTCCTAATTTTACAGGTGATACAGATAAATTCATAAAATTACAAAACTTTAATACTGGCAGGGTCCTTAGAAGTCATAGTCTAATAACCTGAGTTTACACATTAAGAAACTGAGGTCTCCAATCACAAGCACTGAAATTGAAACTGTGATTAAAAATCTTCCAACAAACAAAAGCCCAGGACCAGATGGCTTCACAGGTGAATTCTATCAAACATTTAGAGAAGAGTTAACACCTATCCTTCTCAAACTCTTCCAAAATATTGCAGAGGGAGGAACACTCCCCAACTCATTCTACAAGGCCACCATCACCCTGATACCAAAACCAGACAAAGATGTCACAAAGAAAGAAAACTACAGGTCAATATCAATAATGAATATAGATGCAAAAATCCTCAACAAAATACTAGCAAACAGAATCCAACAGCACATTAAAAGGATCATATACCATGATCAAGTGGGGTTTATTCCAGGAATGCAAGGATTCTTCAATATACGCAAATCAATCAACGTGATACATCATATTAACAAATTGAAGGAGAAAAACCATATGACCATCTCAATAGATGCAGAAAAAGCTTTTGACAAAATTCAACACCCATTTATGATAAAAGCCCTGCAGAAAGTAGGCATAGAGGGAACTTTCCTCAACATAATAAAGGCCATAAATGACAAACCCACAGCCAACATCGTCCTCAATGGTGAAAAACTGAAACCATCTCCACTAAGATCAGGAACAAGACAAGGTTGCCCACTCTCACCACTATTATTCAACATAGTTTTGGAAGTGTTAGCCACAGCAGTCAGAGAAGAAAAAGAAATAAAAGGAATCCAAATCGGAAAAGAAGAAGTAAAGCTGTCACTGTTTGCAGATGACATGATACTATACATAGAGAATCCTAAAGATGGTACCAGAAAACTACTAGAGCTAATCAATGAATTTGGTAAAGTAGCAGGATACAAAATTAATGCACAGAAATCTCTTGCATTCCTATATACTAATGATGAAAAATCTGAAAGTGAAATTAAGAAAACACTCCTGTTTACCATTGCAACAAAAAGAATAAAATATCTAGGAATAAACCTACCTAAGGAGACAAAAGACCTGTATGCAGAAAATTATAGGACACTGATGAAAGAAATTAAAGATGATACAAATAGATGGAGAGATATACCATGTTCTTGGATTGGAAGAATCAACATTGTGAAAATGACTCTACTACCCAAAGCAATCTACAGATTCAATGCAATCCCTATCAAACTACCACTGGCATTTTTCACAGAACTAGATCAAAAAATTTCACAATTTGTATGGAAACACAAAAGACCTCAAATAGCCAAAGCAATCTTGAGAAGGAAAAATGGAGCTGGAGGAATCAGGGTCCCTGACTTCAGACTATATTACAAAGCTACAGTAATCAAGAGAGTTTGGTATTGGCACAAAAACAGAAACATAGATCAATGGAACAGGATAGAAAGCCCAGAGATAAACCCATGCACATATGGTCACCTTATCTTTGATAAAGGAGGCAAGCATATACAGTGGAGAAAAGACAGCCTCTTCAATAAGTGGTGCTGGGAAAACTGGACAGGTACATGTAAAAGTATGAAATTAGAACACTCCCTGACACCATACACAAAAATAAATTCAAAATGGATTAAAGACCTAAGTGTAAGGCCAGACACTATCAAACTCTTAGAGGAAAACATAGGCAGAACACTCTATGACATAAATCACAGCAAGATCCTTTTTGACCCAGCTCCTACAGAAATGGAAATGGAAAAACACAAATAAACAAATGGGACCTAATGAAACTTAAAAGCTTTTGCACAGCAAAGGAAACCATAAACAAGACCAAAAGACAACCCTCAGAATGGGAGAAAATATTTGCAAATGAAGCAACTGACAAAGGATTCATCTCCAAGATTTACAAGTAGCTCATGCAGCTCAATAACAAAAAAACAATCAACCCAATCCAAAAATGAGCAGAAGACCTAAATAGACATTTCTCCAAAGAAGATATACAGTTGGCCTACAGACACATGAAAGAATGCTCAACATCATTAATCATTAGAGAAATGCAAATCAAAACTACAATGAGATATCATCTCACACCGGTCAGAATGGCCATCATCAAAAAATCTAGAAACAATAAATGCTGGTGAGGGTGTGGAAGTAAGGGAACACTCTTGCACTGTTGGTGGGAATGTAAATTGATACAGCCACTATGGAGAACAGTATGGAGGTTCCTTAAAAAACTAAAAATAGAAATACCATACGACCCAGCAATCCCACTACTGGGCATATACCCTGAGAAAACCATAATTCAAAAAGAGTCATGTATCAAAATGTTCATTGCAGCTCTATTTACAATAGCCAGGACATGGAAGCAACCTAAGTGTCCATCATCGGATGAATGGATACAGAAGATGTGGCACATATATACAATGGAATATTACCCAGCCATAAAAAGAAATGAAATGGAGGTATTTGTAGTGAGGTGGATGGACTTAGAGTCTGTCATACAGAGTGAAGTAAATCAGAAAGAGAAAAACAAATACAGTATGCTAACACATATATATGGAATCTAAGGAAAAACAAAAAAATGGTCATGAAGAACCTAGTGGCAAGACGGGAATAAAGACACAGACCTACTAGAGAATGGACTTGAAGATATGGGGAGGGGGAGGGGTGAGATGTGACAGGGTGAGAGAGTGGCATGGACATATATACACTACCAAATGTAAAATAGATAGCTAGTGGGAATCAGTCACGTAGCACAGGGAGATCAGCTCGGTGCTTTTGATCACCGAGAGGGGTGGAATAGGGAGGGTGGGAGGGAGGGAGATGCAAGAGGGAAGAGATATGGGAACATATGTATATGTATAACTGATTCACTTTGTTATAAAGCAGAAACTAACACACCATTGTAAAGCAATTATACTTTAATAAAGATGTTAAAAAAATGAGTAAATGAGTAATAAATGAGTAAATTAATGAGTAAAAAAAAAAAAAAAAAGAAAAAAGAAACTGAGGTCTCTAAGACAGATAGTTGAGTTTTCTAAGGCTATAGTATAAAGCTATTGATTGTAATAATAGCAGTTTGGAAACATTAATTTATTTGTCCAAGGACAAATATTATATCAAAGATAACCAAACTGTAGATAATAATTTAAAGGCTTTCCTGAATTTTACTTTGCTTTCCTGTAAAAGAGTGATGGCAAGAAAAAAAAAAGGTCTTAACCTAATTTGTTCATATAAACTTGTTTGTTACTACAGTGATCCAGCTAACTGGTATAAATCTCCATTTTTGCTCAGATACATGCCTAGAAGAATACAGAGAATGAGCTTTTACTCCTAATGAAGCTTACCCTCAGGATCAGAGACTCCGTAACCCACTTCAATTATATCTTTTTAAACCTCTTTTTAGACTCATGTTTCTCTTTAATAAACAAACAAAAGCAGACTCATGCTCTTTAATGTTATTTAAAGTTTAAAATACATTAAATATTATTACTAGAAATGAATAAAAGCAATAGTGATTTTAGAATAAAATGTATTTTACCTCGAAAACTAAACATAGAATTGTACCTATAAATATAAGTAATTTTGACCACAAGTTATCTAGGTGGTAATCTCACAGTACCCAGCTAGTACCTGGCACTAGTTGGTGCTCAAAAAATATTTGTTAATGGATGGATAAATAATAAAACAGTGATAGAATAAACCAGATTAAGATGGTCTGAGAGTTAAATGGAAGGTAAAAAAGTTGAGACCGTCCCATTAAGCTAACCTATTGTTATTTTCTTCATATCCCTAGTGCCTAACACGAATCATGTTACATGTTATACATTCAATGTTTAACTGCTTAATTACTGCAAGTATTAAGACAAGTGGATTTACAAAACTTTTCTATCGTAGCTAATGTTGAAGCTACAGCAAAAGCACACTGTAGATCACCTTACTTATCGAGTCTACTAATTTGTTTTATTTTCATAGCCATAAAAAGAAAAAAAAACTTAGCAAATTATTTATATTAAGTATATCATATTATTAGAAATCACTTTTCCAAATACATATGTTTCTCCAACAGTTCTAATGATCCTTACTTCCCCTCTTGCCTCCCAAAGCCATATTTCTTCCCCTACCTCTTCATACTTACAACAGTGATTTTAGAGGAAACTGTTTATTCATTCCCAGAAGTATCTGCAACTAAAAGATCTAAAATATAGTCAATGACACAGTTGTGATGAGTCTAACCAGCAGACAAGGAAACTCAAAAGGGCCCAACCCACAGTCCCATCTCTTATTCTGGCTACATTTTCTTTCCCAAACCTCTCTTTAGGTATGAACTCTTTCATCATACTGCTAAGTAAAATCCAAATTATACTTCCAAGACTATTATATACAAGCTACTGATTTGGAGTAAACAATCTCAGTTTAGATGATTTGTTAGCAAATAATTGTCTTGCTTAACTTAGAGCCTGAATTGGGCAGTGGCAGAGGTACTGATGGGAATTTCCCTACCGCTACTGTAACTGGGAAGAGCCAAATCTGACTACATGTTGGATCTGTTTCTTTTACTTTAACCTTTGCTTCCCGTTGCTTTTGTTCAATAAAAGGATACTGCCTATACACAGTGGCCTGCCTCAGGGAACACTGCCCCTCTGCCTGAATGTTAAACCAAAGTGCCTTTGTTGAGGGAAACATCCTGACCCTGTCCACCTGCAAGACAGGTGGCTTGCAGGATGGCTGCAAGAAAGAGGAAATTAACACATCCTTTCCCTGAGGCCGGCCATTCCAGGGGACATTTGCAAATCTTATGGCATTTTTACTTTACTTTCTCATCTCCTCCCCCTCTCTATTCTATAAAAGAAACTGGCATGCAAACCCCGATAAGATGGTTTTTGGAGACATTAGTCTGCCATCTTCTCAGTCTGCCGGCTTGTCAGCGGCGAGCAGAGTGAGCTTGGACTCGGTAACACTACCAGGTCAGGTTCAGGCCACAAATCCTGAACACAATACAGTTTGTATTCGATGAGAACAAGGGAAAATTGTGGAGTATTTTATACGTATTCAGAAATGATTGGTTAGAATTATAGTTGGTAAAGAAAGAGCTAAATTGTTCCATGATCCTTACCTTAAGACCAGCATTGACTGGGGTTTTTTTTTAATGGTTTTTAAATGCCTCTGGCGAGGTCCCATGGGAGCAATTATCAGGTTGGATGGATTGACAGAGGACTAGTGAATTTCCCTCCCAGGTAACATTTTTGGGGAAGCCCATCCTCTCTTTTTGTTTGAGTTTCTGTTTAATATTGGTAGATAACATTTGTGATGCTCTTCTTGGCCTCATTCTCTAGAACACATTTTGCCTCAGGTGTGGGCTTTACTGAAGCTATGCTTAAACAGATTTGGAATACAACCAAATAGGACAGCTTAAAACTAAGACAAAGGGCTTGTTTTCAATGAGAGGATATTAAGTTTTTGAAGTATGCAAAATTCAAGTATCTCCCTCTTTTGTAAGACTAATATTTTGATACAGAGCTGTGCTTATTGCAAGAAAGCAAATTTGGATTTTTAAATACCACTGGATCACCTGGTAGTTTTAGTTAAACTACTGGTTACTGGTCAAACTACTGACTTCATTTTCTTTTTATTTTATTTATTATATCCATTGACTTGACTAATTACTGGCAATGATCAAATCAACTGGATCTTTTAATTTTTGCTCTTTGCATTAGAAGGACCATTCATCTAAGAATATAGCAATTGTTCTAACAAGCTGTCTGCTAGCTGTACACAAATAAGTTAATAGGGATGGTCTTGCTATTCAAAGTCCTATGTGGTTGAGAGTGAAAATATAGTGATATCAAGATTTCCAGTATGGCTCTGACACCAATTTTCTGACACCAACAAGTTATCCTACAATTCAATTCAATTCTGACACTACACGGAGTTAACAGAGATCCCACAAGAGCAAGTCCTTCATAAGACTGCCACCACTTCAGGGGCCAACCACAAGTTTCAGATATGCCCAAGGCATCCCCACTTCTGTCCGGCTCGCTACAAATTTGGGGCTTCCAACAATGCCCTTAGGCTAAATAATTCACTAGAATGACTCACAGAACTCAGGAAAGTTCTATGCTTGCAATTATCATTTTATTATAATAGATACATATGTATATCCAGATGGAGATACATAGGGCAAGGTCTGGGAGGGTCCTGAGTGCAAGAGCTTCTGTTCAAGTAGAGTCAGAGAGTACCAGTATCTTAATATGTTCACCAACAAGGAATCTCCTCTGAACCTCAATGTCCATAGATATTTTTTTCCAGTTTTCATTATGAAGATGTGTCTGATTAAATCATTGGTCATATGATTGAACTCAATCTGCAGCCCCTCTTCCTTCCCTGGACATTAGGCTGGCTCAGAGTTCCAACTTTCTAATCATACCATTGGTCTTTCTGGTGACCCCCCCCCCATTATGAAACTCTCTAGGGACTCCTCCATGAGTTACCTCAACAGCATAACAAATATACTTGTATCACACAGGAAATTCCAAGGGTATTTGAAGTTCTGTGCAAGGAACAAGGAGCAAAAACCAAATATATTATTTTTATATCACACCAACACAAGGAAGTGTACATAATATGAAAAATAAGATGAATGTGTTTCCTCTTAGATGATTTTGATGGCACCTGAAGATCTTGTATTGTTTACGTTAAACAATAAATCTGAACTGTTATTGTATGCTATAAAGCAAAAATTGTCAATTGATATAGAATTCCAAAGAGTAGAATACTGGATAACAGAGTTCAATTTATTTACCCTCATTGTTTCTTCATCCTTTCAAAATATATATTTTTATTGATGTATATCTGATATATAACACTGTGTAAATTTAAAGTGTACAACATAGTGATTTGATACATTAAATTGCAATATAATTGCCAGTAGCATTAACTAAAACCTCTATTGCATCACATGATTAACATTTCTTCTTGTGGTAAGAACAACTAAGATGTAATTTCCTAGAAAGTTTAATGTTTATAATACATTTTTGTTGTCTATAATCACTATACTGTGTATAGGTCTCCAGGACTTACTTATCTACTAGTTGCAAGTGTGTACCCTTAAACAACATCTCTCCCTTTTCCCCACCTCACAGCTCCTGGTTCCACCATCTTACTCTCTGACTTTGTGATTGTAGTTTTCAGTTATTTTAGATTCTACATACAAGAGATGTCATATAGTATTTGTCTTCCTCTGTGTTACTTATCTCACTTAACATAATGTTTTCAAGGGCCATCCATGTTGTTGTAAATGGCAGAATTTCCATTTTAATGGCTGAATAGAATTATATATATATATATATACATATATATGTATATATATATGTATATATATATATATGTTAATATACATATATATATATACACATATATATATATACTGCATCCTCTTTATTCATTCAGTTGTTGACAGACACATGTTGTTTCCATATCTAGGCTATAGTGAATTATGCTGCAATAAACATAGGACTGCATATGTCTCTTTGATAACCAGTTTTCATTTAATTGGGGTATATACCCAGAAGTGGGCTTGCTGGATTATATGGTAGTTCTGTTTTTAATTTTTAAAGTGTGGAAATATCACTCTCCATAGTGGCTGAATCAGTTTACAATCCCAACAACTGTGCACAAGGATTTCCTTTTCTCCACATCCTCACCAACCCTTATCTCTTGTCTTCATGATGATTGCTATTCTTACAGGTCTGAGGTTATATCTCATCCTGGTTTTCATTTGCATTTCCCTCATTATTAGCAAAGTTAAGTACTTTTTCATGTACTTGCTGGCCATTTGGATGTCTTCTTTGGATAAAAGTCTATTTAGTTCCTCTGCCCATTTTTTAATCAGATTTTTTTGATATTGAGTTGTATGAGTTCTTTATAAATTTTGGATATTAACCCCTGATTCAATACATAGTCTGTAAAAATTTTCTGCAATTCTGTAGGTTGCCTTTTCATTTTGTTGATCGTTTCTTTTGTTTTGCAGAAATTTTTTTTAGTGTAGTCCCAATTTTTTGTCTTTTGTTTGTGTTTTTTGATGTCATATCCAAAAAAGCATTGCCAAGACCAATGTCAAGGAGCATCTTCCCTGTTTTTCTTCTAGAATTTTTACAGTTTCAGGTCTTATGTTTAAATCTTTGATCCATTTAGAGTTAAGGTTTGTGAATGGTGTTAGATAGGGTCTCAAATTCATTTTTTCTTTGTGTGGTGAGCCAGTTTTCCTACCACCATTTTTTGAAGAGACTGTCCTTTCTCCACTAGGTGTTCCTGACTTCCTTATCAAATATTAGTTGACCATATATATAGGGGTCTAATTCTGGGCTTTTCTGTTCCATTGATTTATGTGTCTATTTTTTTTTTTGCCAGTACCATATGACATTAGTATTTTGAAATCAGGATGTATGATGACACTGGTTTTCTTATTCTTTCTTATGATTGCTTTGGCTATTCACGATCTTCTGTGGTTCCATACAGAATTTAGAATTGCTTTTCTATTTCTATTAAAAACATCATTGGGATTTTGATAGGGATTGCATTAAATCTATAGATGGCTTTGGTAGCATGGACATTTTGAACAATATTAACTCTTCCAATCCATGAAAACAGAATATGCTTCCATTTGTTTGTGCCGTCTTCAATTTTTTTCAGCAAGGTCTCATACTTTTTATTGTACAGATCTTTCACTTCCTTAGATAAATTTACTCCTAAGTGTTTTATTTTGTTTGATGCTATTTTGAATTGGATATTTTTTAAAATTTCTTTTTCAGATGTTTTATTGTTAGTGTACAGAATATCACCTAATTTCTGTGTATTGATTTTACATCCTGCAAATTTTCAAAATCCATTGATTAGATCCAACATTTTTTTAGTTGAGACTTTGGGATTTTCAACCTAAGACCATATCATTAGCAAACAGTGATAATTTTACTTCTTCCTTTCCAGTTTGAATGCCTTTTATTTATTTATCTTACCTGATTGCTCTAGCAAGGATTTCTAGTACTATGTTGAATAAGAATGGAGAGAGGACACCCTTGTCTTGCTCCTGATCTTAGAGAAAATGCTTTCAATTTTTCTCCATTGAATATACTGTTAGCTATGGGTTTGTTGTATTAGGCCTTTATTATGTTGGGGTGTGTTCTTTCTATACCCAATCTGTTGAGAATATTTATCATAAAAGAATGGTGTATGTTGTCAAGTTATTTTTCTGCATCTATTGAGATGATCATATGTATTTTGTTTTTCATTCTATTGATGTGGTGTATCACATTTACTCTTAGTCATGGTGTATAATTTTTAATGAGTTCTTGAATTTGGTTTACTGATATTTTATTGAGAATTTTTTCATCTATGATTTATCAGTAGTGTTGGTCTATAGTTTTCGTTTCTTGTAGTGTCATTATCTGGCTTGGTTATCAGGGTATTACTGGTCCCATAGAATGAGTTTGGAGGTGTTCCCTTCTCTTCAATTTTTTGGAAGAATTTGAAAAATAATATCATTAATTTTTTTTTATATATAAAACAACTTTTTCAGTACATCCATCGATGGACACTTAGGTAATTTCCATGTCTTGGTTAATGTAAGTAATGCTGCTATGAACATTAGAGTGCAGATATCTTTTTGAGATACTGTTTTTATTTTCTTTGGATATATTCCAAGAAATAGACTTGCCAGATCATATTATAGTTCTATTTTCATTTTCTTGAGGATCCTCCATATTGTTTTCTATAGTGGCTACACCAATCTACAATTTCACTAATAGTTCACAAGTGTTCCTTTTTCACCATATCCATGTCAGCATTTGTTTTGTCTTTGTAATGATGGCCATTCTAAGAGACATGAGGTGATAGCTCATTGTGGTTTTAATTTGCATTTTCCTAATGACTAGTGATGTTGAGCGTTTTTTTGTTTTTTGTTTTTTATGTACCTGATAGCCTTTCATATACCTTCTTTGGAGAAATGTCTATTCAGGTCTTTTGTCCTATTTTTTTAAACTGGGGTGGGTTTTTTTGGTCTTTTTTTATTGTTGTTGAGTTGTATGCATTCTTTATGTATTTTGGTTATTAGCCCCTCATCAGATATATGGTTTGCAAATATTTTTTCCCATTCTGTAGAGTTTGTTTTTTTTCAGTTTGTTGATGGTCTCTTTTGCTGTGCAGAATCTTTTTAGTTTGATGTAGTCCCACTTGTTTATTTTTATTTTGCCGCTTCTGCTTTAGGTGTCATAAAAAAAAAAAATTACAAAGACCCAGGCCAAAGAGCTTTATTCCTGTGTTTTCTTCTAGCAGTTTCATGGTTTCAGGTCTTACATTTAATTCTTTTATACAATTTTAGTTAATTTTTGCAAGTAGTGTAAGATATTGGTCCAGTTTCATTCTTATACATGTGAATATCCAATTATCCCAGCAACAATGATTGAAAAGACTGTTTTTTCTCCATTGAGTATTCTCAGCTCTCTTGTCAAATATTAGTTGACTGTATATGCTTGGGTTTATTACTGTGCTCTTGATTCTGTTCCTTTCATCTATTTGTCTGTTTTATAACAGCACCGTACTCTTTTGATGACTCTACATTTATAGTATAGCTCCAGATCTGGAAGTGTGATGCCTCCTGCCTTGTTCTTATTTTTTTCTCAGTGTTTCCTTGGCTATTCAGGGTTTTTTCTGGTTTCACATACATTTTAGGAGCGTTTTTTTCTACTTCTATAAATATTCCATTGGAATCTTGATAACGATTACATTGAATCATAGATGCCTTTTGAGAGTATAGACATTTTAACAATATTAATTCCTCCAATCCCTGAACCTGGGTACCTTTCCCTTTCTTTGTGTCTTCTTCAATGTCTTGTAGTTTTTAGAATAGAGATCTTTTACCTCCTTGGATAAATTTATTCCTAAGTATTCTTGGTGCTGTTGTAAATGTGATTAATTTCTTTACTTCTTTTTTCAGAAAATTCATTTTTGGTATATAGAAATGCTACTGACTTTTGTATGTTAAATGTGTATCCTGAAACTTTACTGAATTGATTGATTGGATCTGACAGGTATTTTTTTGGTGGAGTCTTTAGAATGTTCTATATATATAAATCATGTCATCTGCAAATAAATTCTATTTTACTTCTTTCCTTCCAATTTTGATGCCTTTTATTTCTTTTTCCCTGTGTGATTGTTCCAGCTAGGACTTCTAGTGCTGGGTTGAATAAGAGTGGTGAGAATATGCACCATTTTCTTGTACTTGGTCTTGGAGGAAAAGCTTTCAATCTTTCACCATTGAGCATGATGTTAGCTGTGCACTTGTCATATATGGCCTTTATTATGTTGAGACATGTTCCTTCTATGCCTAATTTTTAAAGAGTTTTTATTATGAATCGATGTTAAATTTTATTGAATGCTTTTTCTGCATCTATTGAGATGATCATATGATTCTCTACTTTAATTCTGTTAAAGTGGTGTATTGATCGATTTGCATATGTTGAACCATCCTTGCATCTCAGGGATAAGTCCCACTTGATCATGGTGAATGATCCTTTTAATGTCCTGCTGAATTCAATCTGCTAGTATTTTATTGAAAATTTTTCCATTGGTATTCTTCAGGGATATTGGCCTATAATTTTTGTTCCTAGTAGTGTCCTGGTTTTGGTATCAGGGTAAAGTTGGACTCATAAAATGAGTTTGGGAGTGTTCCATTGTCTTTGATTTTTTGGAAGAGTTTAAGAAATATTGGTGCTAATTCTTCTTTAAATGCTTGATAAAATTCATCATTGAAGCCATATGGCCCTGTTCTTTTCTGGGAGACTTGTTTACTGATTCAATTTCCTTGGTAGTAAATGGTCAATTCAGATTTTCTATTTCTTCCTGATTCAGTCTTGTAAGTTGTATGTTTTTAAGAAGTTTTCCATTTCTCTTAGGTGGTCCTGTTTGTTGTCATCTTTTTGTTCATGTTTCAAGGTTTTTGATTTCTTCTATGTTATCTACTTTGTTGGCATATAACTTTTTGTAGTGGTCTCTTATAAGTCTATGTATTTCTGTAGTGTTAGTTATTGTTTCTCCTCTTTTATATCTAATTGTATTGATTTGAGTCTTCCCTATTTTTTCTTAGTTAGTATCACTAAAGGTTTGTTGATTTTATTATCTATTTGAAAAACCTGCTTTTAGTTTCATTGATCTTTTCTCTTTTTTTCCTGATACCTATTTTATTATTTTTCACTGTGATCTTTACCATTTCCTTATGTCTCCTAACTTTGGGCTTACTTTGCTCTTATTTTATTAGTTATTTGAGGTGTAATGCTAGGTTGTTTATTTGCAATCTTTCTAATTTCTTAATATATGCATTTACCACTATAAACTTTCCTCTCGGAACTGCTTTAGCAGTGTCCCATAGGCTTTGGTGATTTGTGTTTTTATTTTCATGTGGTTTTAGATATTCTTTGATTTTCATTTTAATTTTTTCTTTGACACATTGGCTGTTCAGGAGTGTGTTGTTTCATTCCCACATATTTATAGATTTTCCACCTTTCCCATTGATTTCTGGTTTCATACCAGAAATATGTGGTCAAAAGAGATACCTGGTATTATTGTGGTCGAAAGAGATACTAGGTATTACTTCAATCTTTTTACATTTGCTAAGACTTGTTTTATGTCTTATATGATCTATCCCTGAGAATGTTCTGTGTGCACTTGAGAAGAATATTTCTTCTGCTGCTGTTGGATGGAATATTCTATAGATGTCTTTTAGGTCCATTTGGTATAATGTATGGTTTGCATCCATTGTTTCCTTGTTGTTTCTCTGTCTGGATGATTCATCCAGTTTTGAAAGTGGGGTGTTGTTAAAGTCCCCTGTTATTACTGCATTGTTGTCTGTTTCTCCCTTCAGATCTATTAGTATTTACTTAATATATTTAGGTGTTCCAATGTTTGGTGTGTACATATTTATGGTTGTTATATCTTTTGGTTTCCACTTTCATGACTTATCTTTTTCCATCTCTTCACTTTGAATTTACGCATGTCCTTAAATCTGAAATGGGCCTCTTTTAGGCAGTATATAGTTGGGTCTCATATTTTTTAAATACATCCAGTCACTGTGTGCCTTTCGATTGGTAAGTTCAATACATTTATATTTATACTAATTATTAATACGTAAGGACTTATTTATATCATCTTATTAATTACTTTCTGATTGTTTTGTATTTCTATTGTTTCTTTTTCTCTCTGTTTCTGCATACTTTTGTAAATTGGTTAATTTCCATGGTGGTATTTTCTGTTTCCCGTTTCTTTGTCTTTTGTGGATCTACTCTAGGTTTCTGAACAGTCTATTTTAGGTTGATAGCAACTTATGTTTGGATGCCTATAAAACTCCACCCTTTTACTCCTCTTTTTTGTGTAATTGATGTTATAATTTGCTTCTCTTTATGCCATGTAATTGTTAACAATTTATTGTAGCTGTAATTATTTTTACTACTCTTCTCCTTTAACTTTTTTTTACTATAGTTGAGTGGTTAACACACCATCCTAATATAGAGTTACAGTTTTCTGAATCTGACTGTCTATCTTTCATCTTTACCAGGGTGTGGTGTACTTTCATAGGTTTTCCTGCCACTGATTAGTGTCTTTTCATTTCAGCTTGAAGAACTTTCAATATTTCTTGCAAGGCAGATCTAGTGGTGGTGAACTCCCTCAGCAATTGTTTGCCTAGGAAAACCTTTATATCTCCCGCTTATCTGAAAGATACCATTGCCAGATAAACTTTTCTTGGTTGGCAATTTCTATCCTTCAACACTTTGAATATATCATTCCACACTTTCCTGGCCTGTAGAGTTTCTGCTGAGAAATCTGCTGATAACCTAATGGAGTTTCCTTTGTAGGTTATTTTCTTTTATTCCCTGGTTGCCTTTAAGATTATTTCATCATTATTTTTTGACAGTTGCATTATAATGAGTCTTAGAGAAGGTCTTTTTACATTGAGATTACAGGGCGTTCTATTAGCTTCTTGGACTTACATGTCCAAGTCTTTTCCCAGGTCTGAAACGTTCTCAGCTATTATTTCTTTAAATAAACTTCTGCTCCCTTCTCCTTCTTTTCTCCTTCCTGAAGCCCAATTATTCTAATATCTGCCTTTCTTATTGAATCTCATAGCTCTGGTTGGCTTTCTTCACTCTTTAACTCTTAGTTCCCACTCCTCTTCTAACTGCATTATTTTCATATTTCTACCTGCAAGTCACTTATTTTTTCTTCCATCAAGTCTGCCCTGCTACAGATGCCCTTTATTGCATTTTTTATCTCATTTATTTAATTCTTCAGCTCCAGAATTTCTATTTGGTTCTATTTCATAATTTAATCTCTTTAGTAAATAACTTCTTTTTTTATTGCTAATTTGTTGAATTCTTTCTGAGTTTTCTTGTAGCTCATCGAATTTCTTTATAACAGCTATTTTGAAGTCTATATTAGTTATATGAGTTTGGTTGCTGGAGAAATATCATTTTGTTTTTGTGATGCCATATTTCCTTGAATTAAAAAAAAAATTTGTAGCTTTGTGTTTCTGCTTTCACATTTGAAGTAGCAGATGTCTCCTTAACTAAGCTTTTATGTCTTCTTTGGTTCTTATAATTAACAAAGCTGGCTATTAGAAACCTCTCTTTTGTATTTCAGAAAGTAGTGCTACGGTGCATGTTTTTGTTTCTCCCTTGAGAAACAGTTGCCTATTTTCAGAGCACACTTTCTGTGTCCTGAGCTTGCTCTTCATGATGTACTTGGTAGCACACACAAGGAACTGGCAGCAGACTGGAGGGAGGTCTGGGTCTAGCACTTGGTGAGGTGTGTTTAGGGAGTCTGAGGACCTAGTAGATAAATCTCCAGTTGTGGCACTCCTAGAGACATGTGGATGGACTTTCTGCTGAACCCAAGTTCCTCAAAGCCATTTGAAATTTTAATCTGCCTCTTTCTTAATATGCTCCATTCCCCCAGTTTCAGAGCCCCCACCTTAGTACTCTGGGTGCTGGTGGAGAGAACTTGGTTTCTCCAGCAGCATCCCATTTAGCTGGCATAAGGGGAAGCCCTCTTTTTCTCCACAGGAGAGGTCACCTCCACCAGATAAACCAGCCACAATCAATACCTTTTGGGGGGTGGAACGGCACTGAGAAAGTTTCTTCCACCATCTCCACTGTGACAAAATTCATGTTTTTTTTTTCTTTTTTCTTTTTTCTTTTTTCTTATCCAAAGTTGTTTTAGATTCTCCCTTCAGGAGGCTGGAGTTCTGCAAGTCCTTTCTTGAGGGTAAGTATCTGCTGAATTCAGTACTCACCCAATTCTTGCCCAACAGTAGCAAGTGGGGTCCAGGCAGTCATACTGGTTATGCTGGTTCGGCAACCCATATGGTGATCTGTCTATATCCTACTATCTGCACTGGTGGACAACTTGGGTCCTTTAGAGCAATGTACAAAGTCCAGAAGCTCCCACAAATGTGCTCTTGTTGGTGTATGGATGTCTAATTTGTTGATTTAAAAGGGGTATACAAAGAAGGAATGTCTTATGCTATCATGTCACTGATCTCACTCTCCCAACATATATTTTTTTTATTGTCTACTATGTTGCAAGTAGTGAGGTAGGCATTGTAGACACAAAGGAGAAAAAAATCTTGTATTCAAGTAGGGCTGGTGAACAATAAACAAATAAATAAAATAAGTACAAATTATAAGAAGCCATGAGAAAAAAATCAAGATAACTTATTAGAAATGAACTTGTGTCTAGAGGGGTGGGGAGCTCTTTAGTTAGGGTGGTCAACTTTGAGAACTGACACACTTTAACTGAAGGAAGGGAAAAGAAAACTGTTGGAAGAACATTCTAGGCAGAAGAAACAGGTACTGCAAGACACTTTTTGAAGCAATTTTAATTCCTTGGACCAATCAAGTTTGAGGGCAAGCCTATGCTTTGCATCTGAGCTGACTGGTGGGAAGTCAGGAAAGGGAAGTGTTGCTTCCTCTCTAGGAACAGAGTAAAGAAAGTATAGGTGGGATCCTGACCAATGCAATCACTTCCCATAACCTTATTTGATCCCCCATGTTGCAGGTTTTAAGTGTTGTCAATACACTCCCAGAGCACCACCACTATAACTTTTTTTCTGGAGGTTGCCCCTCCTTTTGCTGTAGGTAAAAGTGCCATTGGATGATTTAGATAACCTCAAGAGGGAAGATAATTTGCTGCTCCATTAGAGGGAAGTGATGGTTTTATAACATGGAATGAGCATACAAGAGACTACTGGGTTTTATGGTTTGTATGGAATTCTTAGGGCAAAATGACATCCCTAGTACTTCTGATATCCATGGAATGATAGATAATAAACATTGTTACATCATTTGTTTTTCTTTTTTTATAATAAAAGAATTTTTAGCTTAGCATATGACAACCTGTATTAATGACTACGTATTCTAGTCTCCTGTGCAGCTTGGCAGGACCATGTAGCCGATTTCTAGCCAGTGAGTTGCCAGCAGAAAGGATTTTCAACACTTCCAGTCACCCCCTTAAAAAAAAAAGCATGTCTCCCTTTCCCCATTCCCCCATCCGACTAGCTATAATGTGAATGTGATAGGAAAACTTGCACCATTCAGATTAAGAAAACACCCCAAATGTGTTGGAATTATAAGACAGGAAATGTATATCCAAATATCTTTCAAAAAAAGCCACCAACTGGCTAAGACTTTTACATGAAAGAGAAATACATTTCTATCTAGTTTAAGCCACATTTCTTTAATCACAGGTAAAACTATAACCTAACCAGTACAGCTTATAAAAAAAGATTCAAAGGAAGAAAATGTGAAATGTCTGAGGGAAATTTTAGAGAAATATAGCCACCTAACTATAAGCAGTATTCATAGAGTTTACATAACAATGACATAGGTCTCAGAAAAATTTCAGAGTGTACATTTACATGGATGCATTCTAATACTGCTCTAGAAGTATTGTTTAGTAGACGATTTTGACAAAAATGTAGAAATTCAAGCTGTCAGCAGTGGTATTTTTTTTTTTTTTTTTTTTTTTTCAGAACAGAGTCACACATTTATTTTTTTAATTTATTTTTATGTATTTATTTATGGCTGTGTTGGGTCTTCGTTTCTGTGCGAAGGCTTTCTCTAGTTGTGGCAAGCGGGGGCCACTCTTCATTGCGGTGCGCGGGCCTCTCACTATCGCGGCCCCTACTTCTTGCGGAGCACAGGCTCCAGACGCGCAGGCTCAGCAGTTGTGGCTCACGGGCCTAGTTGCTCCGCGGCATGTGGGATCCTCCCAGACCAGGGCTCGAACCCGTGTCCCCCGCATCAGCAGGCAGACTCTCAACCACTGCGCCACCAGGGAAGCCCAGCAGTGGTATTTTTACTTTTAGTGGACCTGAATGTGCTGGACTCCTTCCCATAAGAGTCATAATAAATTCGGATGGAGGGATCCCTGAACTAAAATCAACATTATTCTGTATCACACTTCTGCAGTAGAAGGAAGGCTTAGCTAAGGCAAACAAGATCAGGTTAATAGATGATTTTAACTAAGTTGGAACTTGCTCAGATTGATAAAAAGTAAATTTTTATACTTGTTAGAATTTAGTGTTTGATGTCATTACTGAAAAACATCTAAAACCAGTTCTTATCCCTTACCCCTTTTTATCATATATTAAATAGTTCATTTAAATGGTACTATAACTTATTAAAATATTAAAATTTTGAATTATGTAATATATGAAATGTACTTTTATATAATCTGCGGTAAGGAGAGTGGGTGCAGACATAGAGGAAAGAAGACTGACCATGTGTTGCTGTTGGTTGAAGCTGAGTAGTGGGTACATGAGGGTTTCTTATACTAATTGTTCTTCTTTTCTTCTTTTGAATATATTTGAATTTTTCCATAGTAAAATACATATATATAAGTTATACATATTATATATATATCTATCTACATATCTATCTTTATATGCATCTGAGTGAAAAAGTTAAACTTATTTAGTGACACTATTTTGAACCCATTATTATAATGTTTTACTTTATCCAAGTATGGTGTAGGAAGTTTATAGTAAGATTACTTCCTTCATGCTTTCATTTCCTGAGCCTCAAACTTGGATCGTTATTGTTTCAAGCAGTTTTTGTTTATTTTTTCTTCTCATTAGATTGGCATTTAAAAGGTATAAATGATCCTGGTCTTTGTTCAAGTTGTGAATATTCAACATTATTTAGAAAAAGCTGAAAAACATATTTCCATTGTGGGACAGAATCAAACTTGAAGAACAGAGATCCTAGATCTGCCTCTCAACTCTGCTTATGAAGCTCCTGCATAAAGGAAGATATTGGGGTCAGAGTGATAGGCCTAATTACAGCCCACTTTCCACCAATGAACAGTTGCTCTATTATTCCTTGAAGAGATCCAAGAAGGAAAATGTAAGGCCTTAAATAAGGACTATGCCTATAGATGAATAAGCAGATGTTCAGTAAGGAGTTAGATGAAGAGAACTTAGTCAACAAAAAATAGAAGAAGAAATAAGGTCTTGGAAAAATCAAGTAAGTGTTTAAGGCTGAGGAAGTTCTGCTGAAGAAATTATCTGTGAAGTTCAACAAAGATACAGCTCACTGCCTGCCCCTCAAACACACATCACATCCTTTAATTATTGAGGAATAAATAAGTTGAAAGAGCCACATTTACCTGAGAGTTTATCTCTCACTTCTTCCCCCTCAAAATATGGTACAGTGAAGGCAGTGAAATTACTTGTGCAGTGGCTTCAAGAAGGCATGTAGGAGGGATGTACATTATTTGAGGACATTTGATGTGTGGGTCAAATCCCATATTTATATCCCATTATTTTCTTCAAGTCTACCAAAACATCAGAAATTTCTCCTTAGGAAAGCCTTTACCACTTCCTAGGAACATTTTTCTGTAGCAGTCAAAATGCATAATTCATAACAACTTGGTTATTGCAGAAGATACTTGGGCCTCCTGAAAGCATTAGGAATATAGATGAGATGAGGAGGGAGTTGCTAAAGTGGAAGAAAGAGAACTAGGATGAGAGGAGAGCCAGGGACAATTCTCCTGACTTTACTATTTGTTTTGTTTTGTTTTGTTTATGTAGATCTGTTTTGAGAAGAGCAGAGGGGGACAGTGAAGGATAAGACTTTTTTCCTGCTAATCTTTAAGAAAAATCAAACTATCGGGTCTTAAAAACCCTTAAGACTAAAGAGAAAACATTCCTTCTGTTCCCTCATCTCGTTTTCTGCCCAAAGACTATACTTTAACAAGTACAGGTATTTAAGTCATTTGGATAAACTTGGTCAACAAGTGAGGATGGGGAATAATCTTAGTAGGGTGTGAACAGTATGGGAAGAGTAGATGGCAGGTGTAGGGTAGGATGGGGAAGTGGTTCATCTTTCCATTTGAAAATAGAATGCACCACTCCAGAGAGAAAGGGAGAGTAGAGCCTCAGGGGACTTACATCCATGCATGTGAGAACACTGACAAAGATCATCAATTACATCAGTTTGCTGAAAAAGTGACACTGAATTCTGGAGGCAGAACTTTTCTATGCAAATAGAGAGACCATCTTTATTATTAAAATGGATATTATAAATTATAGACATAAATACATTCCAAGTGCAACATTTTCACAGTGTTTTGGGAGTAAAAACAAAAAGATGACAGAAAAATGACGTTGCACAGGAGTTCCACTTATGCATAGTTTCAGACCAAGGTAGTTTTATCTGTTGTTCCTAGAGCAGATGGCTCCTTTTCATGGAATTACAGGTTAACAGAATTAGTTCCTAAACCAAGTGACAATGAAAACATATAAACCATTTGAACATAATAATAATAACAATAACAATAATGACAATAATAATAACATGGAAATCACTCCATATTAAAAATATCTGTTGGGGACTTCCCTTGCGGTGCAGTGGTTAAGAATCCGCCTGCCAATGCAAGGGACACGGTTTCGAGCCCTGGTCCAGGAAGATCCCACAGGCCTTGGAGCAACAAAGTGCATGCGCCACAACTACTGAGCCTGTGCTCTAGAGCCCGCGAGCCACAACTACTGAGCCCACGTGCCACAACTACTGAAGTCTGCATGCCTAGAACCCGTGCTCTGCAACAAGAGAAGCCACAGCAGTGAGAAGCCCACGCACTGCAATGAAGAGTAGCCCCCACTTGCCACAACTAGAGAAAGCCCGTGCTCAGCAATGAAGACCCAATGCAGCCAAAAAATAAATAAATAAATGAATAAAAATTATTTAGAAAGCCACTTTAAAAAAATATTTGTTGGAATAATTGTGTGTACATTTTGCAATCAGAACTCAAATAACTTTAATAGGAAATGTGAGTTCATTTATCTTGAATTGTATATTACTGTAGTTGATGGTGTTTACTTTTTGAGGGTTTTACTTTTTTCATTAAACCTGGAAAGTGACAAATGGGAGGTTTGGAGAGAAAATTCTCCAAGGAAAGGAGACACTCAAGAGGCTGCTGTCTGGATGGCAGCTGCAACAGTACTTCTCTCCTAGTTTAGACTTTTCCCTGGAAATCAGATCCAGAGTTGGAAGGGGAAAAAGTCAAAAAGAAAAAGAAAAAAGCAGAGATCTGAGAAACTGATAGTCATGTTTGTAGATATATTTCTTAAAATTTAGCATCCCCATTATTGTAAGAAAATTAGGTGATCACTTACTATATGTAACCTGAAAGGCACTGCTGTAAGACTCACTTTCTTCAAAATATCTTCCTTTCCAGTCTGCTTCAGTGTCTTTAATCCCTCCATTAAAAGTGAGAGATTTACACTTTGAGTTAAAGTTCATCCCTAAGGCCTAGAATTCAGATATCCCTTGGCAAATTAATATTAAGCTAACATTAGTCATTAGTACTTCAGTGTGAATAAATTTATCAGTTACTGACTAGAACAAGGGAATAGGACAGAAGACAAAACATACTGATGATGAGGAGGGCTTGATAAAGTAAATCACAGCATTGGATACAAACTTAGATGGGCAGGCCTGAAGAGAAGGTGTGGTCCTAGCTAAGCAGCATAAGAATACTGGACACTTGTTCTCTCTGTCTTTTCCTCAAATGATATAAATAATTTTCAAGGGCTTCTGGACTGCCTAATAAATGGGCTATAACCTCAACATTTCCTCTAAGAAGTTCAGTAATCTCCTGGATATATTTTCCTCCTGTTTAAAATAATAGATATGTTTAAAGTGAAATTAATATGTTAATGAAATTAAATCACTGGTCTCCCAAAATGACCCTAAAAATTGTAATTCATGCTAATATAGAAAATAATAAACACATATAGTATAGACAAGTCCTTTTCATTACAAGTACCCACAAAATTATTACTTCCAATCCCATTACAACACTGAACTATGTTCAAACACAAATCACTTTAAAGCAAAGAGACCAGGCATAATTACAGTTACCCATTTTAAAGCACAATTTAATAGTCATTTAGAACTCATTTAACACATCAAAATATGTACCTTATGATGAATAATTAGGATATAAATACATACACTATTGCTAGCAGCACAAGTCAATCTTCTAGCAGGGTTTTATCTTAATAACAAAGTACAAGCAAATCAACACTTGCCTAGAGAAAACATTAGAAAAATTTCCATTCATCTTAGATATTAGAATTCATTTTGATTTCACCAGTTTTTTTCCCCAAACATATTGGTATTGTAACTGTGTGCTTAAAATAACTCCCTTCCTGTAAATATGATGGAGCTCTTCCTTGATTTTCACATTCCTTCCAGATAGGAAGTAGCATGTTTCTTCATTTTATAGCACACAGATTTTAATTAAAGCACGCTTTGAAACTTAGAGCTTTTTGCCAAAATATTTTTCAAAGTATTCTAATATTTAAGACCTCAGGTTAAATTACTACCCATATCCTGGGTCTGTTTCCTGCATACTAGTACTAAACAGGTAGCAGGCAAGGCATTTTAATGGGCGTCCAATGTGGCCAAAATTAATCTTCTGCACTTTTCTCAAATGGGGAAAATATTGACTTCCCCAGCTGCTGGGAGGGAGGCTGTGCTGGCCTTACAATGGTATGACTGGGGCAAAGTTGGGCCAGAAAAATTACTGAAGACTCTAGGGTCCACATGCCTGGCTGCCTCCAAACCTACTCTGGCTTGTGAATGCAGCTTAACAGTTGCCACCTAACTTAAAAATAAGAAATAACTTCATCTTTTTGCTCTGGCCTAAACTTAGTGCACTACTTCTTCCATAGGCTCAGAAAGTGCAGTAACCTGTCAGAGGTACCTTGATGTCACTCTAGAAGCATGGTGGACATTTCCTTTACTTGGCAGATCCATACATCTTCAGAGGTGTTCTCTGGAAATAGTTTAAGAGAATCAGAACTATGATTATCACCTATCTGCTTTCTCCTGGACCTTTAAAGGCAATTTGGGTCACATTGTATGAACTTTGACAAGCCACCTGCCCTGGTTAGATTAAATATGTCAATTTATACAGTCATAGAGAGTATGTGAATTTATTTCTTGTTCTTATTTTAAACATACCAGAGGCCTGAGTTCAGATTTTCATTCTATTAATAGATGTGACAGATGATTTTTCATACTGATATTGAAATGAAGGAAATAGCTATTTGAGTCTTCAAATCCTAGAGTGTAATCACATATGGAGATAAAAATGGTCCATGATTTTTTTTTTTGGTCCATGATTTTAACACTGTTTTTGCAGAATAATATAATGTCCATCCTACTAAAAGACAACTAAAATATGATATTGGGATATAAACTGTGATTACTAGTATAAATAGACAATTACATTGCTTCTAAATACAAAGAAGCTCAGTGTCCATTGTAAAGAAACTAAGTGCTTATAATGACTTCAACTTAATGGTCTCTGTTTATCTTAGGTTCACAGATACAACTGCTGGCTCTAGTTGAGATCATATGTGTACAGTATGTCACTGAAATTTTATAGCTTAAGTCTTAAAGACTTCATGACAAATTACTACATGGACATCTCAACATAAATGATAGTGGAGTGTAATGCTCTAAATAGGTTGTGTTATGAAGATGTGAAATCCTCATATGGGTAAGGTAGAGCATAACTGAAAAGCTGTGAGTACTTCCCATGATTACTTCCCAGTGGCTTGGGGTATTGCAGGTGTGTTCTGATATACTTGCATTTCAGTCCACATCCAGTTTTGTTTTTTTTTTTAACATAGTTCAGTTGTCAAGATAGAAGTGGTATGGCTGCTCACAAATGATTTTGCATGGAGTTTTATATTATCATGCAAATCTTGTCTTGAAAGCCGTCTTCTGAACTCATCAGTGGTAAAGTAGTATATGATTGGGTCAAGGCAGGAATTCAGACTAGCCAGACACAAGGCAATAGAATGAAATATTAGAATCACCCTTCTGGCTAGGCAGCTTTTAATTTCATTGGACTTGACCAGGAAATCTAAAGGAAAACTGAAGTGATAAGGTGCAAAGCAAATTAGGAAAACTCCTGCACAGGTTAGAATCATCTTCAAGGCTTTCTTTTTCTCTCCAAGGTCTTGGGCCACAGGATATTTATCCTGCAGTGATAAAACCGTCTTCCAGGTACAATACAGGACAATCAGAAGAGGAGTGACAAAACCAATCAACTCGCCAACGGTCATCATGACAACAGACTGGGATAGATTGACATTCCTGGTAGGAAGATCCACAAAGCATTTGGTTCTGTTGCTAGGGGTGTCATCACTGCTTCGGAGGAGAGGAAATAGCAGACAGGCAAGGCAGATTATTAGCCAGCCAGCAATGCTGATGTATAGGTCATATTTCTGTTTACAGTCGTGGAAGCGAAAGGGGTAGAGGAGAAACCAAAATCTTCGCACACTGATGCAGACCAAGAAGTAGATGCTTGCATACATGTTGACATACTTCAGGTAGAAACAAAACATGCAGAGGCCAGGCCCAAATGGCCAGTCATGATTCAAGTAGTAAAAGATCCTCAGTGGCAAGGAGAGGACTTGTAGTAAGTCAGCAATGGCTAGGTTTATCATGAATATCACAGCCCGTTTGGTTTCTTTCATATAGCCATAAAATACCCACAAGGCTAATATGTTCCCTATGAGGCCTGGCACAAGAATGACAGTGTATGTCACTGCATAGATGAAGTATCGAAAATCTGTATTAGATCCATCTGTCCCAGCACATGTGTCATTAGCAGGCATGTTTCTTTCTAGAGAAACTGCCTTTGCTAAATGGTGGTTAAAAACCTAAATTTATAATCTACTGCTGGTCTTTCTAAAAGACTGATCATCGATGGGCTGGGGAGACTGAATATAGAATAACCTCCTTTTTATTGCATTGGTCTGGGCTTCTATACATGATTTGGGTTTTTTTCAAATAACTATCTGCATGTTTGTTTTGGATTTGTCTACATTAACTACATTGAAGTCTAATGTGCAAGCACAGATGACAAGCTGTTATAATTTTCCCTTCTTGTTTACTCAGTTAGAAGGCCTTCTGGGGCATCATAACAGTTGATCCTCTCCCATTTGATCATAAATGTGCCATATAGTAGCTCTTCAAATTCCCATATGATGACAGTCATCTCTTTACTGGTGTTTGGCAGGCTGTTTTTCTTTTTTTTTGGCTCACATAGAAGAAAGGTTTGCTTTAGTACTCAGTGGGTCCACAACTCCTCAGAGGTGATTTACTTGGATGGATCATCTTTCTGGGACTTTTTCAGGTATGTGTCGTAAACTAAAAAGTGAGAAACAAAGTCAGAGCTGCAAATGAAAAAAAAATTAAGCCAATTATTGTCTAGAAATTTTTGAAAAAAAAAGCCTATGTGTAGAAAAATCTATTACCTTTAATGGAAAGTTCTGATGTGAATGAGGGTGATTAGTCACAAGTTCCATAAGACACTTTAGAATCACAAGACAGTATAGCTAGAAGGAACCTGAGAAGTAAACTAGCCCCTTACTACTCAAAATGTGATCCATGAACCAGCATTACTGGAGAGCTTTTTAGAAATGCAAAAGAATCTCAGATCCCATCTGGGACTTGCTGCAACACAATCAGCAACTTACGAAGAACCACAGATGATTCTTAGGCATATTAACATTTGAGAGGCTCTGATGTAGACCACAGCTTCACCAACATCACTGATTGTCACACTCATCTGGGGAAATTTAAGAAAAATTACAACTTTCCTTAGATTTTCTGGTGTCTCCTCTAGAGATTCTGATTCAGTATTTAGGGCCTGAAATTTGTATTTTTAGAAAGATCCCCATATGATTCAGATATAGCCAACCCAGCATTTGTCCTTGAACCTTCATATAGGGACCACTGATTTGTTTCATATCTTCCCCAGATGTCTGAAAATTAGTGGGCAACCAGCCTCTCTTTAATTACTTGCAATAACAAGGGTCATTTAGTCACCTCTCAATTATCCAAGACAAAAGACTATGACATCAATATGGAGAATCAAAATCCCCAAAAAGTTGACCCAGCTAGGTCTATGACCTTTGTTCTAAAACAAATTTTAGCTTAGGCACTTGGATAGTTGCCTCGAGGCTGCTGAAATGCAGGAGGAGTTAATTGACTTTAAAGATATGTGGGAAGAACAAAAAATGAAGTAGGAATTATAAAACATCCTGCTTTGGATTATCAAATCCATGTAGATTATCAAATCCATGTTTGAAGTTGGCTTGATTCAACCCCTGAAGGAATTGTAATTGTTATTATTTTGCCTCAATTTCCTGGTAAGTAAAATAGCACATTTGCTCAAAGATACGATGCACACTTTATTTAAACGTGCTGATAAATAGTATGAACTATGCATTCAGATTGAAGGGGTTAAATACTTGAGATTTCTCAGATAAGGAAGTAGAGAGACGGTGTTATAAAATAAAAAGAAGCAAGACTGTAAAAAATAACATCGATGTTGAAAGAGTGGTTAAAATTAGAGGTTGTTCAGCTCCCAAACTGAAATACATCTTTGAAATATTTTCACAGGTAGTGATTTTGATTAGGCGACAGGCAAAATTAGGTGGCAGACCAAAAAGTTATAAGCCCTGGGTTTTCAACCTCCTTTTAACTACTTATATAAAAGTCATCACCTGCTAACGTCACTGATTAGAAATCAGAACTAAACAAATAAACATCCAGTCAACCTCTAATGAACATTCACCTCTCCTATCAAAACCAATGACTCTTAAATCTATATGTCAATTCTGAGCTGTAGCTCTCTTTCCAACTATATATAACACCTCTTCTTTTGGATATTTCATCATCATCTTAAAATTCAACATATGAAAGTGAAGCCATCTTTTCTATTTATTGAAAATATGTCATATCTTGTCAGATAATGTCACCTCTTTGATAAAAAATCTCCTAATGTCTTCTCATCTCACTCAGAGGAAAAAGTCCTTACAACAAATGGCCTATTTTAACTACATGATCTGGCCCCTGGTTACTCTTCTGACCTCACCTTCTAAGATTCTCCCCCTTGCACTCTGCTCCAGCAACTTTACAATTCTTGCTGTTAGGTGAACAGACCAAGAACCTTCCTGCCTCAAAGCATTTGAATTGGCAGTTCCCTGTACCTGAAATGCTTTAGCCTAGTTATTTATTTGTTTTAGTCCCTCGCCTCCTTCAGATCTTTACCCAAGTGGGTCCTTTTCATGAGGCTTTCCCTCATCTTCCTATTTAAAACTGCAGCTCACCTCCAACACTCCCCATCTCCCTTCAGTATTTATTTTATCTATTGCCAGTTGTAACTAACATACTCTTTGATTTTTACTTATTTATTTTGTTTTTTTTAAAATCTACTTTTTAAACAAAATTTTATTTATTTATTTATTTATGGCTGTGTTGGGTCTTCATTTCTGTGCGAGGACTTTCTCTAGTTGCAGCAAGTGGGGGCCACTCTTCATCGCGGTGTGCGGGTCTCTCACTATTGCGGCCTCTCTTGTTGCGGAGCACAGGCTCCAGATGCACAGGCTCAGTAATTGTGGCTCACGGGCCTAGTTGCTCCGCGGCATGTGGATCGTCCCAGACCAGGGCTCGAACCCGTGTCCCCTGCATTGGCAGGCAGATTCTCAACCACTGCGCCACCAGGGAAGCCCCTTTATTTTGTTTTTATATATTTTCCCTACTAGAATGTAAAGTTCATGAAGACAAGGATTCTTGTGTGTTTTGTTTACTTGCTATAAAACAGAACTGAGGACTGTGGAAGACACAAATAAGTGCTCAGTATTTGCTGAATGAAATAATTTCAGTAAATAAAATCAATATATCTCACACAAAAATCATCATCCCTCAAAACTTCAAACCAGATTCTGCTCCTGACTTCTTCATTGCTGTTAAGTTCACTAATGTTTTCCCAGGTTGTCTCAAAGTCTTGGAGGCATTGACTCTTTGTCATTTATTTTCCACTTCCAAACAAGTTAGGGAAGATAGCATACTATGGGGGAAGTAACATATGTTTAGGAGTCAGGATTACCTGGATTTAAATTCTTGCTCTTTTAATTAATAACTGTGTGACTTCAGGTATATCACTAAATTTCTCTGATTCTTTAATTTCTCATTGATAAAATGAGAATAATCATAGTACCTGACTTAGAGAGTCAGTGTGAGAATTAATTGAGCTGCTGTATATAATTTATTTAGCATAGTGTAAGGTACATAAGTGCTTAATAACTGATATTATTATTATTACTACTTTCTGCAACTGCGTTATTTCTCATAATATTATTCTTTAAATTTGCATTGTTTATACTCTAGTTCAGGACCTTATTACTTAATTTATTTCCCTATCCCTTATCATTTTCTACTCCATACTATATAATGCTGTCAGATTTTTTTTCCTTAAAATGAGCTCTTAAAAAGCATTAATGGATTCCTATTGCCCAGCAAATCACAAAATACAGTCTGGCGGTCAATGGCTTCCTTAAATACAGTGCCATCTACCTTTAGAATTTTGTCTCCCAGTGCTCTCCTAACATGCCCAGAACTCCAGCCAAACTGAGCTTCATACTATTCAAATTGACTTTTTCTTCCCCCACAAATAGCTTTTTTCATTTTTTCATTCTGCTACCTCAGCTTGGAATATCTTTTTTTGTTTTGTCTTGTTTTTTTGCATACCAGTACTACTTATTTGTGAAGATCTTTCTCAAATTTCCTGTTCTTCGTGAAAACTTTTTAACTCAACACTGTTGTCCTAACTCCTTTTTAAAACCGTCATTTATACCTCTTTTAAAGCACATACTTCTTCTGCTTTTTGGTTAGTAACTTATGTCTGTGTCTTATATATGCCTCTGCTCCCCTTTTCACCCCACTCCACCACAAGTAGGCCAGAAAATTGTTGAAGTCAAGGGCTGAGTTTTATATACCTTTATACCCCCCGGATCACCTAGAACTATGTTTGGAATATGCTGGGATCATCCAATATTTATTCAGCAAATATTTATTCAGCATTTGCCAGGTGCATGCTTGATACTGGAGATATAGGTGGTGGAAAAAGGCACAAGATCTCTGTCTTCTTAGACCTTATAGTGTAGTGAGGAAGAATGATAATTGCCGCACAATATGAAAAATGTGATCATAGGCAATGTACAGTGTACCCTAAAAGCACAAAAGAGGGAAACCAACTAAATATTAAGAACATATTTGCTTAAGTGATGTGAACTTAAAGTCAAGACTATCTTCCTGAAGTCTGTATTTTTCCTGTTGGTTGTTCCCTCACTGGCCACATTTTAATGCTTTTTCATCTGTATATCCTAGACTGCAAACTTGAAATGCTCCTGAATACAGAATCTCCCTTAATATTCTTCTGACTTCCTTCTGGGAGAGCTGGTAATGTTTTCCCTTTGTTCAGATAACATTATTTTCTAGTAGGAAAAGTTGCTTGGGATTGTTGGCAAGGCTTTCAAACATGGAAAAAAAAAAAACCCTAGTCAGCTGTGCTGTAATGAATATAAATATTCCTTTATCTAAGAGCGATGGACACAAAAGATGAAGGAGGCATTTTTTTCAGAGCATATTACTATTTTTTTTGAGATTTCCCTTTCTCAGGAAGGAATCCGTATTGTAGCAGACACTGGAACAGACTCCAATTTTAAATAAGCTATTTATTTGAAGGAACATGCCAGATTCCTTGAGCAAAATTTTTTCTTACTTCAGGAGCCTATCCTTACTTAATTTTACTCACTTCCTTGGGAAGAAGAAAAACATAAGAGAAAAAAATGAAACTGATGGCCTGAATTTAGCCTGATTTCCATCAGTATACAGGCCAGAAACAATTCCATATGTAGTTCTTGTGGGAAGTTAGTATTTTTATCTATGAATATTTATCTGTTTACCTGAACCTGAAGCTTCACTAAATTTTACTCATGATATGGTTCAAGAGTGTTTGCCAGCAATATTGTGTATTTCGTTGCTTATTTCTGGGAAAACCTGTTTCAAATGAATATCAGGGATAGTTTTCTGTGTTATTTTACTGAGACTTCTTAGTAAAATCTCAGCAAAATGTGTTTCTGTATTTTAATAAAGGAAAGTGAATTATTAAAATTATTAAAAGACCTAATTTATAATGGTGGTCTTTGAGACATATTAGTGGCAAGTAGAGACTATATTTTGGGATGTGGAGCTCTGCCCAGCAACCATCCAATCACAGGTCAAATGCAACTGCTTGCTCAAAAGCCAACTTTATTTTAGAGTTCTGGTTATGTACACACTTTAGTAAGCCAAGAAAAAGCAGACCTAGTGCTACAAGTGACTGCAAATAATGTGGGACAGAACAAGGAGTGTACATGTGTATGGGAGGCAATTATACCTTTATGATACATGAGTAATCACAAATATTGAATAGAAGAGAGCAGAACAATTTCTTCCTGATTCTGATCAGCACACATAGCAAATCTCAGGGCTTCTTTTTCACTTTTGAAAATCTTCAAAGTGAAATAATTTACAGTATTTCCAGAAAATCTGTCCAGCAACTATATCTAAGAGCTGACTACAGCTCAGTAAGCAAATACTTTAGAAAGTCTTTACCTGGTTAATTCTTCTAGGGAGAATGCTCCATCAGAATTTTTATTTTAAAGAGGGGTGGGGGGCTTCCCTCGTGGCACAGTGGTTAAGAATCTGCCTGCCAATGCAGGGGACACAGTTTCGATCCCTGGTGTGGGAAGAGCCCATGTGCCACAGAGCAACTAAGCCTGTGCACCACAACTACTGAGCCTGCACTCTACAGCCCACAAGCCACAACTACTGAAGTCCGCACACCTAGAGCTGGTGCTCCACAACAAGAGAAGCCACCGCAATAAGAAGCACATGCAGGACTTCCCTGGTGGCACAGTGGTTAAGAATCCACAGGCCAATGCAGGAGACACAGGTTCGAGCGCTGGTCTGGGAAGATCCCACATGCCGCGGAGCAGCTAAGCCCATGTGCCACAATTACTGAGCCTGCACTCTAGAGCCCATGAGCCACAACTATTGAGCCCATGTGCCACAACTCCTGAAGCCCGCGTGCCTAGAACCCGCGTTCTGCAACAAGAGAAGCCACTGCAATGAGAAGCCCATGCACTGCAACAAAGAGCAGCCCCTGCTCATCACAACTAGAGAAAGTCCATGTGCAGCAATGACAACCCAACACAGCCATAAATAAATAAATAAAGAGAAGGGTGTTCTGTATAGATACCACATCTAATCATGCTCCCAACTTCTCTTATCTCTGACATCTATGATTCCCTGATATGCCAGCTCCATGAAGGGAGGAAATACCTATATGTGGACAAAGAAGTTATTTAGAGTTATTATTTTGCTAGGAAGTTTCACTTAGCTGAGTCTAAATGTCTCTTCTGAGATCTGAAGCACATTTCCTCTTCAGCTGATTCTGTATCTTGTTACTCTGCTCTGAGTAATACGCTTTTAATTACTCGGAGAAAGAAGGAAGGTCATCACTCAATCTCACATCAGAGTGAATAATGCCCAGTCATGTTGCCTTTCCTCAGATATCCTAGTTCGCAATCATTTCATATCCCACAGACCAGCACATGCCAATTGGTATTGGGAATGGGTTACTGCAGAAGTTGTTGAAATCTGTACTGATAATTAAAAATTACTTTAGCCACTATCCACTTTCTTGCTCCTACCATCCATTAAAAAAAATTAGTCAGTTTGTTCTTACACGGCTCCCACCTCTCAGGGTCTCCCTCTTATCCACATGATTTATAGGTGTCTATTTTTATTCTTCCCTTTTTTCTTAAGCAGGACTTCTCAAAATGTGGTCTCTGGGCTAACATGGTGTATATAATAACTTTGTATTCAAAATACAAGTAACCATTTTACAAAGTTCCATTTTACACGTTACATTTAAAATATTTTCACTTTGTAGAAGTGATGAGAAGATCACAAGTTATGTTACAGTGGGAAAACTGTACGTATTTTCTGTTCTCACTGCTGACACGGCTGTGGGGATTTTCCTCAGCTCTTTTGAATGTCACCTTGTGTCTCAGACCAGACATGAGCATTTGGACAAGAAGAGAGATTTTTTGTAAGGAAACTTATAAGCTTCCAAGCTTACATAAAATAAACTAAGGTCCAAGATAATCAGGTCCTTCTGGCCCTTTTCACTTTTTTGCAGTTCTTTTTCTTGCAATTTTCTCTTTGAGAGTGTACCCTATCCACTGCTTCAAAGGATTAATAGTCTGTGAAAGTGGAGGAGTAAACCAACCTTAAGGGTTCTGGTAAAAAGAGCAAGGGTGAAGTGGAAAATTAAACCAGTCTCTAGGGCCTCAGTCTGGAGCTGGCCTTGATTTGGGGTGTAGGTAGCTACCTAATGTGGTGTAAATTCATGGATTGCCAAAAGGCCCTCCTTTAAGAAAAAAGAAAGGAAAAGTCCTTTCCTACTTGTTGGCTGAGGCCCAAACTCCTTTTTCTTAAGGATAAGCCTTTTGCCTTACAGGGAGAATTTAGACTTGGAATTTCAGCCTCCCACCTTTAAAGATGGAGTGCAGTAATTTAAACCTGGTAACTTTTCTTGGGGAATGTCAGTACCTCAGACAAACTCAGAATTTCTGGATCGTGTGTAATAGACCTCAGAGCTTTTGCATCCTTTGTTTTTCTGCTCATTGTATCAGATCTTTCTGGTCTTGGTGCTCAGTGGTTTCCCCCCTCTCCACAGTTACTTGTGTTTTACTTATAATTTGGAGCCATTTTCTCCACACTATATTATCCAAGGTGTATAGCATTTTGTTTTTAAAAAGCAAAGCATAATATGGAAACCTCTCAGCAGATACTGGGGTCTTCAGAAACTGCATAAAGAATCCTGATGGAAAATTATTTAAATTGAATTTTAAATACTAAAATGCAAATGGCAAAAAGGAATTGTTTAGCCCTCAGTAATTACCCTAAAAAGTACTCATAGAGCCTTCAGTAATTACTCTGAAAAATTCCCAGGGAACATTTGATATCCAAAGAACAAGACAATTAATCTAATAAAAGGGTGGTGTCTTGAATTTTACTTTTTTCTTTTTTTAATCTTTTGGCCTCACTGCACAGCATGTGGGATCTTAGTTCCCCGACCAGGGATCAAACCTGCGGCCCCTGCACTGGAAGCACAGAATCTTAACCACTGAACTGCCAGGGAAGTCCTATTCTTGAATTTTAAATGACAGATAATATATACTGTCCTTCAATCAGGCTTTAAGGGAGGCATAAGAAAGGGGTACAAGACACTGAACACTGTTATCCCAGATGACTGAATATAAGCCTCCCCTAGTGGTGGTTTTGTTTTTGCTGGACCTGTTTTATTTTATGGCTCTTGGTAGTATGTTTTCTCTCAACAGGTTTCTAGTTGGTTACTTCTCAATCTTCGACCATGTTTTCTATACTTAGAAAGTGGATCCTATAAATTAATCAAGATTCTTACTTCAAAAAATAAGTCCCAAAAGTCCTTTAAGTCACTGTCTAAAGAGTAACCACATACCAGGAACCATTACTGTGGTCCTACAGTTCTCCTTCCAGCATCAACAACCCTCCTGACTAGTAGAAGCAAACTGAGTCTTCTGGAAACTCTTGGCTCTTAGAGGTATTTTTCTGATTACTGACACTGAAGTGTCATTGAAAAAGATGACTGTATTCCTTGACTAATTTTCCACCAGTGATGGGAATGCTGTGACAGGTGCATGGCCCTTGGCTTAAGTGGAAGCAGAGAGGGTGGCACATCACTGCTAATGTTTCTTCTTCCCAGACTCTCCTTTTTTATAAGCCACCACATTTGAGAAAAGAGCTATGACTCTAAGGTGTTAGGAGTGGAGGGTTCTCTTTCCCTGGATCTGTCTCCAAAAGGAAGGTTATAGGGGGTAAGGTGGGGAGAGACCTAGACTAACCTCAAAGACCCTTGTGCTAAATCTACTGTACCCATTGTTCCAAGAACCAGGTAATGACATATTCACTTGGAGATCACTCTAGCCCAAGTCTAGAATAAGGATGCCCCAGGTATGAAACATCAAACATCAAATTAGATTGTAGGTCCTCACCAGAACTGTTGTCACAATTGTCTGAGATGACATCATATACATATTGATTGAAAAGAGGTTGTGAAAATTGTCATATGGGACCCTTTCTTATGACACTCTGTTCATCCCACACTAATGTTTTAGGTACTAGATTCACAAAGACCGAGAAATTTTACTCTTCTCTAGGACAGGGCTGAAGTGTCTTGAATCACAGACCCCTTCTGAAGTCAAACCTGGCATTATGTTAGCCTCTGGAGCTTGATGCATGTGCAATATTTGACTGGAATTTTGTGTATTTGTTTTTACTGCATAATGCTCTGTTAGTAAATAAAATAATTTTTCAGTGAGTATCATTATTTGTAATATTTGGGTCATTTCTGATGACATTTCACTGGAGTGAAAGGTAATATAGTTCAAGATTGGGATATAATGAAGGACAAGCCAGTGTTGTCCTTCATTGACCTTGTTCTTTGGCTTTAAAAGCAGGTATATATCGGGACTTCCCTGGTGGTGCAGTGGTTAGGAATCTGCCTGTCAATGCAGGGGACACGGGTTTGAACCCTCGTCTGGGAGGATCCCACATGCCGTGGAGCAACTAAGCTCGTGCGCCACAACTACTGAGTCTGCGCTCTAGAGCCCGTGAGCTACAACTACTGAGCCCGCGTGCCACAGCTACTGAAGCCTGTGTGCCTAGAGCCCATGCTCTGCAGCAAAGAGAAGCCACCGCAATGAGAAGCCCGCGCATCTCAATGAAGAGTAGCCCGCGCATCTCAATGAAGAGTAGCCCCAGCTCGCGGCAAGTAGAGGAAGCCCGAGAGCAGCAACAAAGACACAATGAAGCCAAAATAAATAAGTAAATAAATAGATAAATTTGTTTTAAAAGAAGCAGATATGTATCATCCACTGTTTTCTTGCAGTCTGTAGTATGAGTTGAAAAGTATCTAAGAAACTCAGAAAATCCTTTCTTCTAAAGTCTTTTGCAGACGTTCCTACAGAAGGACTATGAGCTTCTATTCTGTTTTGACTCAAAGGATAGAGTGTCATCTTCTACCTAAAATGAATAGGCAAGCAAGTAAAGAATACCAACCAGCAATTGCAAGCTTTTTGTACGTTTCCAGCATAGTATCAGTAACACTCAGCAATATTTCAGGAGGAACAGACATTCATATTTTATCTCTGTTTACAACATTTTGACATGAGCAATAGCTGTACTTCCTTTCTATTATGTTAAATATCACAACTTTATTATTTTAGACTAACATATTTCTACAGATGTCTTTATCAGATACAGGTTGAAGCATATCATGCATTTGTGCAAAATCCTTCAAATATTCACACTTTGATGATGTAAATATCTGACATTCAAAGCTCTATTTTCTCTCTTGAGCCCAATCTCTTATTACACTCTTCCAAATGCCCTAGGCTTCCACCATGCCAGGCTGATCTTGAATACATAATGTACCGTTTAATGTCTCCCTCTCTTTTAATTTAGTCGGAATGTCTTCAAGGTCCAGTCCCCCATCCCCACTTTCCCACTTTGATAGAAAAATTCTTGATAGAAAGGAGAATTTCTATAATCTCATTTCTTCCTCCAAGACTCTCTTGAGTTCATCCAAATTGGAATTAACTCTCCTTCCTTTGACTTCCCACAGCATAGTGCTTATAACTCTATTATAGTCTGATGTGTTTCATCCTGTCTGATAGTATAGTTAGTTGTCTATATAACCACTAGATTGTAAGCTTTTTGAGAGTAGGAACTCTGTCCTAATCATCTATGTATTTCTCACAACACTTAGAACAGACCTGTACTAAATGTTCATTGGTAGACCTTTAGTAAATGCCTGTTAAATTTGAATACAAATGTCCCTGCAAGTCTGTAGAATATTTTTTCCAATTATCCAGTTCTGTATAATTTTTGAAATAGGTCACTTAAAGGCTCTTCAAGTTATAAAATCTAAAAACATATTTAGTAATTTCTAGCTGTTGTTTTAATCATTGATATTGGCTACTGCAAAGTATTTGGAGATTACAAAACCACTTTTTAAAGAGTTTTTCTTTTTTATTTGCTGAGAATCACATCTGAATTATTTTCTGTATGAAGTTGTCTTTTTTAATAACAGGAAAATTTGCTCTTTCTTATTGGTCACCTGCCAATGGATAAAATAAGTGCTCTGGATGCCATACCATTGAACTGATTACAATTTCCTCCATGGTTTCCTCAAAACAATCAAATGCATTCACTTAAGTGTTTGGGAATCAAATTGAAGAAATTTCAGAAACAATCAAAAAGAAAATTCCTCCTTCACAGCAACTGTGGCCCCCACAAGCTCCATGCTCACTTAACATTTAAAAAATTATTCAACTACAATTTTACCATATTTATCTGCAAGCTCTGAACTAAGGCAGAGTACACGACTCAAAACACACTCATTGCCTTTTTAAAAAATCTCAACTTTTAATATACATTTAAACAGCCACATTGTAATGCAATCAAACGAAGTGCAAATAAAAGGAAGTCAGGTTTAAAAAATATTACCCTCCCACCATGCACACACACACACACACCAAAATGGAGAAGAGCACACTTCTTTGTGGTAATGTGGTGCTATTTTTACTTTTTTTTTTTTTTTACCACCACCTGCTACCTTCTTATGGCAGGAAATGACAACTCCCTCCCCCACCATAGCCAGGGAACTCATCAACTACTGAAAGTGTGTTGAACAGGCACTTGTTCCCAAAATCTGCAGTTGGGAAAATATTATATTTTGTTCCTATTACATTTACCTGCTGGTTTGCTCACTTTTATCTCTGACATAAGCCAATTGCTTACCTCTCTCTCTCATTATCTACTCGGAGAGTACAGCTGGACTTCTGGATACCTAAGTAATTTAGGCATAAGCTTACTATTTATTTATTTCCAATGCCTTTCCCTTAAATGTAGCTTGTGAAAGGCTAAAGAGAGAAGGTACTTCTAAACCAAAACTGATGATCGTAAATAAAAGGATTTTTTTCAGTGAATGGCATTATTTGCAGTATTTGGTTAGGTTTTTGATGACTCTTTATATCACTGGATTGAAAACTAAGTGACTAGCCACTTCTTGAGATTCATTGCAATTGAGTTCATTGCATTTTCTTCCTGTTTTATTTGTAACATTTTAACAAGTGTTAAAGCAATGACATTTAGCTCTAAGAGATGGCAAAAAAAAACCTTGAATTCAGATGTTCCCCCACCTCATACTTACCAACTTAAGTGTATGTCAGGGTAAACAAGATTGGAGAAACAACTCTTTGACAGTTTGGAAGGCCAATCGTTTGTTTCAATGATTGACATCAGTGACAGAGTAATTGTGAATATGAGAAATATGGTTATTTTTTATTTTAAGATGATCATCAAATGGTAATGTGCTTCCATCATTTGTTCGTGATCTATCTAACTGTCCATCGATCATTTCAACAAGGCTTCACAGACGGGATAAAAGGAAGGTTGAAACAAATGGCTAGCAATCTTAAGGGCAAATTTATCTAAAACTGGGACCCTTCTCTTTCACTGTTCTTCCCAATACTGGGTACGTCACTGATGCACTAATAACTCAAAGTTTTGACTTTAAAGTTTTCTTTAATCTCCTTCCTCCCTCTGTCCTGTTCCTCTTCTCTTCCTCCTATTTAGACTGAAACTTCCTCCATCTGACCTTCTCTGCCACACTGTTGTTATCTACATTGTTTTTTCCTTAGTTCTAGTTCTATCTATCTGACTTCCTTATTACTCTCACAACCTCTTCAACTATGTCATCAACATGTCCTACATAACACACCAAGGTATTCATCTCTGATAAATTTCCTTTGCCTGAGAGGATGAATTGTATTCTCTATGTGAACTTATTTATCTGGGAAAAGTCACACAAGAGACACAATACAGCACACCTGCACACACACACACACACACACACACACACACATATTACCTTTCTAGACTCCATCAATGAGTTGAAACATTTAAGACATTGGATTCCTCACAGTGATAATATTTTTTTAAAATAAAGTTATTGGAAACAACAAGGCAGAACTACAGTCAATATCTTGTAATAACCTATAATGGAAAATAATCTGAAAAAGAATATATATATATATTCTTAAATCATATTTAATGGTGAAAGACTGAATTCTTTCATCCTAAGATCAAGAGTAAGTAAATAATGTCTGCTCTCTTTCCTTCTATGCAACGTTGTACAACTTTCCAGGGCAACCAGGCAAGAAAAAGAAAATAAGGGATCCAGACTAGAAAGGAAGAATCAAAATTATCTTTATTTCTAAATGACATGATTGTCTATGTAAAAAAATACAATGCAATCTTCAAAAAAAAACTACCAGAACTAATAACTGAATATAGCAAGGTCTCCAGAAAAATGTCAATAAAGAAATATCCACTGTACATCTATGTACTAGTAATGAACAGTTGTACATTGAAAATTAGAAAAAGATAACCTTTACAATACCATCAAAATATGAAATACTTAGAAATAAACCTGGTAAATGATGTGAAAAACACTGTACACTGGTATTCACAAAATCTTGCTGAGAGACTAAAAGACCTAAATAATGGAACAACATATATCAAAATAAATAAATAGATAGATAGATAAATAAACAAACTTATCAGGAAGCAAGCAATCAAATGAGTTTATCTTTCCTAAGCTGTCACTTTGAAAGGCTATAGGCTTATTCCAATTACATTCCTTATTGCTCAGGAAAATTTTGGAACTCTCCCTTAGAATTGCACTCAGAGTCTGCCTCACATACTTTAGAATAATCCCTGTGGTGAAAAATCTTTGTCTTTTAAGGGTAGTTGAATTTTGGAAATAGTCAAAAGCCATTCAGAAATAAGTCTGAACAGTGAAGTTAAGGATCAAGTTAAACATGCCATTTTTGGCCAAAAGCAAGGTATGATAAGGTATGACCATAGTGTGTTATGACATATTTTTCTTGATTAGCTCAAATCCAGTCTCAAAGATAATTTCAAAGAACAAGTTATGAGACTATTTGGTGAAACACAGCATCACTATTGTAAGCATATAGCTTCACATTTGAGGGTGACATTTATTCAAAAATATAAATAGTGATGTATTTATTTAAATTAGTAATAGCAAAGGCAATTTAGTGTCATGAAAATAATATCAGATTGAGAGTGAGAAGACCTGAGTTCTTGTTTCACCTCTGCCATTGAATATCTGTGTAAGCTTGAGCAAGTCAATTTATCTGGGCCTCTGTTTCTTCTTTCAAATGTGTAGGTTAAGCCAAATAACTTTTAATAGCACTTCTAGCTCTAATATTTTGTCATTTTACTTCTGGGTTTTATTCATTTTATTTTTATTTATTTTTTTATTTTTTGGTGCACCACGTGACTTCCAGGATCTTAGTTCCCCGACCAGGGATTGAACCCGTACCCCTTGCAGTGGAAGCACAGAGTCCTAACCACTGGACTGCCAGGTAATTCCCCTATGTCTGGGTTTTAAGTAGTCCTGGCATTCCATGTCATATATATGTTTTCATGTACATGCATTATATAATTATTGTATAATATGCAAACATTTTATAAATAATGAGGCATGATTTGTAGTTGGCAAGAAAATGGACTCTGGAGCCAGTGTTGCTGTATTCAAATTGAGGCTCTGCAACTGACTAGCTTTGTGACTTTGAGCAAGTTACATAAACATTTCTACATCTCAATTGCCTCATCTGTAAAATGAGATAACAGTACGTTCCTCTATGGGTATTTAATGAGTTGTTACTTGTAAGATTCTATACCAAGTGCCATATAAATTATTAAATAAAATGAACAAATTCTTAGCATTTTAAACAGTGTAAAATAATTATATGTATGCATAAATGCTGTCACTAAAGACTGAATGCTGGTTAATGTCTCAAGGAGGAAATCATTTAAACAAATTACATAGATTACAAGTTACATACCTATTAATACAAATTACAAATTGCATACTTATTAATACAAAGGTTTTACTGTTGTTGCTCATCTTGTTTAACTTTTTTTGTTGTTTGCTAGTTGTATTAGTTGAGTATTTCTCTTTTTCTCTCTTAAGCCTGAGGTTTTATCTTGACTATGGACTTTCATGGTTATTAATAAATGAAAATGCATTTGAATTTCCCCTAGTTAATTTGAATTTTACATCATGAGTGGGATTCAGGCTCAACCAGCACTTTCATTTGTTAATACTTCCAACGGAAGTATAGTACTTTAATTGAGACAACAGATATTTATTCCACAGAAGACAACAGAAATATATCAACTGTGTAACCTACTCCACCTATAATTAATCACAAATGTACGTGTGTTACAAGCATAATATGTTTTGGACTGATGCCTAAATTTTTCTCCTTGTCTCACTGAGCTCTCCAACTATAGTCATCCTGTTTACCTCAGGAAAAATTTCAAGTGATCTTTAGAAGAGGTTCTTTCTCCTTTTACGAGAAAGTGCAACTAGAAAGAAAGGATGGAGTGGCTTCAAGTTCGCTTTCATATATCCATAAACCCATACACTAAATACTTAAGTTAGACATGCACACATTCACATGCAAAGGATATTTTAACTACAAGGTATTGTATTATTTATTAAAACCCTGACCTCATGGTTAGGAATATAACTGAAAGTGACCATATTTAGGGGTTTTTTTTCTCCATGTTTTAGTGATCTGCATAGCCATTTTGCTCATGGTTTTTCATTATATAAGTTTCAGGTGTACAGCATTATAATTAAAAATTTGATACACTACAAAATATCACAACTACAAGTCTAGTTACCTTCCATCACAATAAAGTTGACCTTCTTCATCCATTTCACCCACTCCCCCAACCTCCTTCCTTTCTTGTAATCATTAATGTTTGCTGTATCTATGACTTTGTTTCCATTTCATTTTGTTTTTTTGTTTGTTTTTTTTTTAGATTCCACACATGAGTGAAATAATAAGGTATTTGTCTTTTTCCATCTGATTTATTTCACTTAACATAATATCATCAAGTTCCATCCATGTTGTCAGAAATGGCAGGACTTCATGCTTTTTTATGGCTGAGTAGTATTCCATTGTGTGTGTGTGTGTGTGTGTGTGTGTGTGTGTATAATCTTTTTTAATTGAAGTGTAGTTGATTTATAATATTATATTACTTTCATGTATACAACATAGTGATTCAATAGTTTTATAGATTATACTCCATTTAAAGTTAGCCATAAAAAAGAATGAAATTTTACCACATCTTTATCCATTCATCCATTGATCGACACTTTGGTTGTTTTCCTATCTTGCCTATTGTAAATAATGCTGCAATGAACATTTGTGTTTATATATCTTTTCAAATTAGTGTTTTCATGTTTTTCAGATAAATACCTAGAAATGGAATAGCTGGGTCATATGGTAGCTCTATTCTTAATTTTTTGAGGAATCTCCATACTGATTTCCATAATGGCTGCACCAATTTACATTCTCATCAACAGTGTAGGAAGGTTCTCTTTTCTCCACACTCTCTCCAACATTTGTTATTTCTTGTCTTGTCAGTAATAGTCATTCCAACAGGCATGAGGTGGTATCTTATTGTGGTTTTGGCTTGCATTTCCCTGATGATTAACGATGTTGAACATCTTTTCATGTCCCTGTTGGCCATCTGTATGTCTTCTTTGGGAAAAAAAATGTCTATTCAGATCCTCTACAACTTTTTAAATCAGATCATTTTCTTGTTGTTGAGTTGTGTAAATTATTTATATATTTTGGATATTAACCCCTTATCAGATATATTGTTTGTGAATATCTTCTGCCATATAGTAGGCTGCCTTTTCATTTTGAGAATAGTTTCCTTAGCTGTGCAGAAGCTTGTTAGTTTGATGTAGTTCCATTTGCTTACTTTTGCTTTTGTTTTCCTTACCTTTGGAGTAACATCCACAAAAACATCACTAAGACCCATGTCAGTGAGGTTACCACCTATGTTTTCTTCTAGGAATTTTATGGTTTTAGATCTTATACTCAAGTTTTTAATTCATTTAGAGTTAATTTTGTATGTTGGGTAAGATGGTTTCCTTATTTTGCACATGGTTTTCCCAACACCATTTATTAAAAAGACTGTCATTTCTCCATTGCATGTTCTTTGCTTGTTTGTTGTAAATTAATTGTCCATACATGTGAGTTTATTTCTGAGCTCTCAGTTCTGTTTTGTTGATCTGTGTGTCTGTTTTTGCACCAGTACCATACTGTTTTGATTACTACAGATTTGTAGTATAGTTTGAAATCAGGGAGCATAATACCTCCAGTTTTGTTCTTTCTCAAGGTTGTTTCAGCTGTTCAGGATCTTTTGTGGTTCCATACAAATTTTCGTATTAGTTATTCTAGTTCTGTGAAATATGCCATTGGAATTTTGATAGGCATTGCATTCAGTCTGTAGATTGCTTTGGGTAGTATGGACATTTTAACAATATCAATTCTTCCAATCCATGAGCATGGAATACCTTTGCATTTATTTGTGTCTTCTTCCATTTTTTAATCAGTGTCTCATAGTTTTCAGTGTAAAGGTCTTTCACCTCCTTGGTTAATTTTATTCCTAGGGTTTTTGTTGTTTTTTTTTTTTTTTTTCTTTTTTATTGATGCAATAGAAATGGGATTTTTTTTTAAATTTCTCTTTCTGATAGTTCACTAATAGTGTATAAAAACACCACAGATTTCTGTATATTGACTTTGTATCCTGTGACTTTTGTGAATTCACTTATTTCTAACAGTTTGGGGTGCAGTCTTCAGTGTTTTCTATATATATAGTATCATTTCTTCTGAAAATAGTGACAGTTTCCTTTGTTTCCAATTTTGTTGCCTTTAATATCTTTTTCTTGCCTAATTGGTGTGGCTAGAATTTCTAATACTATGTTGAATAAAAGTGGCAAGAGTGGAATCCTCATCGTGTTCTTAATCTTAGAAGAAAAGCTTTCTGCATTGAGTATGATTTTACCTGTGGGTTTGTCATATATGGCCTTTATTGTGTTGAGGTATCATCCTGCTATACCTACTTTGTTGGGAGTTTTTATCGTAAATGGATGTGAATTTTTTTTTCAAATGATTCTTATGCATCTATTGAGTTGATCATATGATTTTTTACCCTTCATTTTGTTAATGTGAAATATCACGTTGATTGATTTGTATGTGTTGAAACATCCCTACATCTCTGGAATAAATCCTACTTGATCATATACTACAAAGCTACAGTAATCAAGACAGTATGGTACTGGCACAAAAACAAAAATATAGATCAATGGAACAGGATAGAAAACCCAGAGATAAACTCACGCACATATGGTCACCTTATCTTTGATAAAGGAGGCAAGAATATACAGTGGAGAAAAGACAGCCTCTTCAATAAGTGGTGCTGGGAAAACTGGACAGGTACATGTAAAAGTATGAAATTAGAACACTCCCTAACACCATACACAAAAATAAACTCAAAATGGATTAAAGACCTAAATGTAAGGCCAGACACTATCAAACTCTTAGAGGAAAACATAGGCAGAACACTCTATGACATAAATCACAGCAAGATCCTTTTTGACCTATCTCCTAGAGAAATGGAAATAAAAACAAAAATAAACAAATGGGACCTAATGAAACTTCAAAGCTTTTGCACAGCAAAGGAAACCATAAACAAGACCAAAAGACAACCCTCAGAATGGCAGAAAATATTTGCAAATGAAACAACTGACAAAGGATTAATCTCCAAAATTTACTAGCAGCTCATGCAGCCCAATAACAAAAACACAGAAACCCAAACCAAAAATGGGCAGAAGACCTAAATAGACATTTCTCTAAAGAAGATATACAGATTGCCAACAAACACGTGAAAGAATGCTCAACATCATTAATCATTAGAGAAATGCAAATCAAAACTACAATGAGATATCATCTCACACCGGTCAGAATGTCCATCATCATAAAAACTAGAAACAATAAATGCTGGAGAGGGTGTGGAGAAAAGGCAACACTCTTGCACTGTTGGTGGGAATGTAAATTGATACAGCCACTATGGAGAACAGTATGGAGGTTCCTTAAAAAACTAGAAATAGAACTACCATACGACCCAGCAATCCCACTACTGGGCATATACCCTGAGAAAACCATAATTTAAAAAGAGTCATGGACCACAGTGTTCATTGCAGCACTATTTACAATAGCCAGGACATGGAAGCAACCTAAGTGTCCATCGACCGATGAATGGATAAAGAAGATGTGGCACATATATACAATGGAATATTACTCGCCATAAAAAGAAACGAAATTGAGTTATTTTTAGTGAGGTGGATGGACCTAGTGTCTGTCATACAGAGTGAAGTAAGTCAGAAAGAGAAAAACAAATACCATATGCTAACACATATATATGGAATCTAAGGAAAAAATAAAAGGTCATGAAGAACCTAGGGGCAAGACAGGAATAAAGACACAGACCTACTAGAGAATGGACTTGAGGATATGGGGAGGGGGAAGGGTAAACTGTGACAAAGTGAGAGAAGGACATGGACATATATACACTACCAAACGTAAAATAGATAGCTAGTGGGAAGCAGCCACATAGCACAGGGAGATCAGCTCGGTGCTTTGTGACCACCTAGAGGGGTGGGGTAGGGAGGGTAGGAGGGAGGGAGACGCAAGAGGGAAGAGATATGGGAACATATGTATATGTGTAACTGATTCACTTTGTTGTAAAGCAGAAACTAACACACCATTGTAAAGCAATAAAAAAATATAAAATAAAATAAAATAAATCTTAAAAAAATAATCCTTTTAATATATTGTTAGATTAGATTTGCTAACATTTTGTTGAGAACTTTTGCATCTATGTTTATCAAGGATATTGTCCTGTAGTCTTCTTTTTCTGTGGTATCCTTGTCTGGTTTTGGTTTCAGGGTAATGTTGGCTTCATAAAATGTGTTTGGAAGGATTTCCTCCTCTTCAGGTTATTGGAAAAGTTTGAGAAAGATAGGTATCAAATCTTCTTTGTATACTTTGCAGGATTCATGAGTGAAGGCATCTAATCCTGGACTTTTGTTTGTTGGGAGATTTTTGATTACTGTTTCAATATCTTTACTAGTAACATATCTATTCAGATTTTCTATTTCTTCATGATTCAGTGTTGGAAGATTATATGTTTCTAGGGATTTACTGTTTGTTCTCAGTCATCCAATTTTTTTGCCATGTAATTGTTCAGAGTAGTCTCTTATGATACTTTGTTTTTCTGTGCTATCAGTTGTAACTTCTCTTTCATTTGTTTTCTTTGAGTCCTCTCTCTTTTTCTTGTCTAGCTGAAGGTTTGTCAATTTGGTTTATACTCATGATTTTTTAAATTGAGCTTAAGTGTTAGGCATCTATTAGTCATGTCCACTTCTGATTGTTAGATATCTAGGCTGGTTTTTCAGTAATGCACTTCTTCTAAGAATAGGCATCAAGACAAAGGAGCCAAAAGCAAGAATAACAAACACCACCCCCATCTCCAAAATCTGTTCTTAACCTACATTCATTGACTTTTAAGCTTAGTAATCAGTGAATAGATGCTTGCCTAATATGCATGTGAGTCACCTACAGCTACTGTAATCTTCTTTTTTAGCAAATGGCATCCCTTTTCTCAACAAACACATATTATCCTCTATTGTATGACTAGGGTGGCCAATGTGTGCTGAGTGATATATCTATATCTATATCTATATCTATCTATATAATTTAAACTGATTCTTCCTTTTGTCTCAGGCTCCAATATGACTCAATGGGATATTATTAATAAAAATCACATTCTACCAAATACTCCATAAACCACAGCTTTTCATGTTCTATAAGATTACAGTTATTGACTGAGATAAATGTAATTTAACTGGCCATTACCTGGTAATCTATCAAGTGGACCAGATGTGGGACAGGCTCTCATTGCCTGCCCAGGGCCCACAGAGTGAAAGAGCACTCTTTTAGGGATGATACCAAACGAGAAGTCAAGATAATATTTTAGTACGTACTGTTTTCTCCAGTGTTGGGGAAATTCTTTAATCAGAGCAATAGGGTCCCCTGAAGAAGCCATAGGGAATCTGGCTGGTTTAATTCATTCATGCCTGAAAGAACATAGAAGAACAGTGATCAAATGCAGCGTGAAGAAGATGCTCAGGAGGACTGGAAAATTTCAGCAAGTAGATGCTGAGACCCCAGAAACAGATTACCACTGGGCAAAGGAGAGCGTGAAAAGAGTTACACTTAGCCCTTAGTGGTAGCAAATTAGGGTGAGTGGGAATCCCTTTACTACCATCTGACATCTCCTTTTGACTTAGCAGCTTTTGGAAAGGGTGAGAGTGGATAGGGATATCAGTGGCAGGGTTCACAGTCCCTCCCTGGTCATAAGGAGCTCTTCATTATAATGAGCTAGCCCAGGAAAATCTCACAGCTTATAGTCAAACTCAACACAGTTGGAGTGTAGAAACTGATTTTTTCTCAGTTAGGGATTTTTCTGAGTTCTCATGACCACAACTGTTTAATTAATTAGTGAATACACATGGAAGGAGACCCAGCTGGCCACTGGCTGTCAGCACAGCTGGTGCTAAGAAGATAGACTAACTTCTGTGCAAAACTACCTTACAGGTACCTTTGCAATGCTTATAGATGGCTTCCTATGTGTGGTGATTTGAGGGCATTAAAAAACCACACTCCACACCTGCTCCTCTCTGCTTCACTTTACCCAGGGATCTCTTGCTCAGGCTTGCCACTTTGCCTGAAATATACCATTATAGATTCAATCCTTTAAGGCACTTTGTCTTTAAGGCACTTTGTCTCCAAGAATCGCCTATTAAAATGAAACTACTACAAGGAGGATTTTCACTTTAACCCATTAACTGTAATCAATCAGATAAGGTAGTTCACCTTAAAAAGTGAATGTGATGAAATATAAAGAGAGATACGTTTTACTTGGTAGAAGAAGGGACGTAAAGGAATGTAGAGGCAGATAGCCTTAGGTGGTGCAATATAGCAGGATTACCTGAGAAGCCAGATTGTATCATAGGTTTTGGCAGAGAATTCTACAAAGGGGAGAAGAGGGCAGGAAAGATAGAAGGCAGGCAACTAACATAGCAGCTATCACCTAAACAAATTTGCTTCAAACCAGTCATTTTAACAATCTTTTCTCAGCTAGATTGCCAGCTCCTTGGGGAAGGGGATCCTTTCAAAGAGACCAGAGTTCAAATGCCAGGTTCAGTTGGGGAAAGTCTCTCTCTCTCTCTCTCTCTCTCTCTCTCTCTCTCTCTCTCTCTCTCACCCCTCCCCTCTCCCTCTCTCCCTCTCTCCCTCCCTCCCTCCCTCCCTCTCTCCTCTCTCCTTCTTTCTCCCTCTTGTAAAATGGTATAATAAGCAATGCCTACTCCTGGGGTGTATTGTTAAGATTACGTGGGGTATCGCAAGTAAAAGCCAGTAAGACCATGCTTGACACAAAATAGATGGTCAATACACTTTATTTGTCCTTTACTTCTTGCCTCTAAGACAGCAAATAGCGTGCTAGGCACACAGGAACTTCTCAATATATGCTTTAAAAGGACCTGATGAAGAAAATTAATGGTGAAAATAAAGTAGGCTAAAGTTCTTT